>NC_056744.1:76657583-76858126 GCF_019279795.1 Protopterus annectens | reverse complement strand
TGGTACCTAGGCACCCATTGTACCTGTGAATTCCAGACTTCTACACACATTCAAGGGTACAACACCCCATTTAGGGTGTACCTTACACAACAGCTAAAGCTTTGCATACTACAACATTAACACGCCATGACGTTTATTGAGCTTCGACAGTTAAAGTATGAACTATGGACACCACGTCTGTACACATTTGCATACTACATACTCAGGTGTGACCTCTGCTGAACAGACAGGATCCATGCCCACAACAATATTAATGGATATACTCCACATACACGACATAAGCAAAAGCCACTGTGAGCAACATGGTCATGGATATGTACACACAGCAATGAGTGGGATGTGCTTGAGGGTTACATTCCCAAACCGGACACTCACCATGCTTTGGAACATGATTCCTATGTACATCACGCAGAGACACTCAGTAGCACTGTACATGTGATACATCACTTGGTGGATGGGAGACACATGTATGCCAGGGATCACTGCAGTGGCTGTACTGTGCAGAGATGCAGGTAACACATGGCTCTGCAGTTCACAGGACACTACCCTAGAGAGGTGCCACTGGTGTGAACACTGTAGTTGTGCTTACACATAGACTTGCCAGACTGCATAGTACCCCACTATGAACCTGTGAAGCTATTACATGTCCTTTGTGCATGGTTACTTGGTAGCCCTTCCATTTAGATTAGCTATCATGCCATTACAATGTCTCATGACTACAAGCCATATGTATCCTGTTATTGTACATGCCAATAGACTATACCTTTGGTATGCATGATATGCCTGTTATGCTGTGTGGCATATCTGACATATCTACCTACAATACTATACATTACACATATTTTACATAGTATCCCATAATGCAAAGCATACTTGCACAGCAGGACCACCTTAGACATGTCATTGTCATTATATGCCAATACACATGCCTACTGTGACAGTATATCAACATATACTATCCCCTGCTATGGCACGTACTTGTTGGACATACCCTATGGCGGGTGGTATGGAATTGTTCTGTTTAAAGCCCTCATGTAGCATCCCTTGTGGTGTCTGTAATGTTTAACTTGTGGCCCACTGCTGGACGCACAATTTCTACAAGCGTTAGTATGGTCAGCAGGACATCACTACATAAATACCTTTTCCCACTTTATGCATTGCGGACACTTTTAATTAATGCAAACCAGGCTATACATACACTAACATAATTAATACAAAACATGCTATACATACACTTACATACCGAGTGTTCTACATACCTTGTTATCATTCTGGACTTTCGTCTCTATCTCTCTTACACTGTTTAAACAGTTATATGGTATGAGCATACGGTTTGAATGTCTGGCAAGTCATCCTTATATACGTCAATACCTGTAACGTGGTTTCCTGCTGCCAGTTGGTGTTCCTGAGTGACTAATTACTTGGACATCAGCTGTGCAGCTACTCCATTTGCCAATTACATGGCAACAGTGGGTTAAAATTGAATTCTCCACTTGGGCGTTGCCCATTTGCCCTACCTTTGGGGAGACAGCCTGTATTGTGTTTTGTTGTGTGTAATTGCAACTGCTATGTGTAGAGACAAGTATAGTTTGGATTCATGTCCTCTGTGGATTGTGTGTGATGGCTAGAGTATGTGGTTCAACATGTGGGTGTACCTGTCATTCCAACCGTCTGATAATGGACTATTGCAAACAAAACCTGTAACGTCGCCGTTTGTTCCATTATACGACAGCTACAATTTTGCATGGTGCCTTTAATTGTGTCTCTCACAAGGTATGTTAATGGTTCTGCAGATGTAATTGACTGACTGGATGTTTGTGCTGTAATCACAGTCTGTATTGCTATAGTTTCTAGTGTGGGGGATGTCGGTGGGTGTACATAGCATATACAGGTTTGTGGGGCTTGCATTTCTACATATTCCATATATGTGTGTGTGGGCTCCTTCTCTAATTAAAGAGCTATCAGTTAGTAGACTTATGTTACGGGATTTTACATTGGGCCATTGTTAATTGGTTTCTATACAGTATGCAGGTGAGGTTGATACTTCCATACCTCCGGAATTGCAGCGATATGTAAAGGGATATTTCTAAATGACAGCTATCCCATGTATTTCTGTCCCAGATATTTACAGTCATTGCAGTTGTGTTGGTGACAGAACCTCTTTGCCATGGGTTGCCACCTTTTCATATGGCCATTGTTGGACACTTGCGGGACACACAGCGGTGTTTACAGGCTGACACATAGCCACAGTCAGTACACAGGATAGCACATACTTTTATCCTCAATACATACCTATTGTTGTGTGACTTTGGCTACTTATCATATTGCATGTAACATTTATGTTTCTTACATACAGGCATAACTATTTCATGCAACTATTACATAATATATGGGACATAATGATGTCCTACAATCTCGGACAGTTGCCCTTTGTAATATTTTATATCAGGATACACCTGCCCAGGGAGGGGCTGTCCCTCCTAATGTGGGACAGGTGACAACTGTATGCCTACGGCTAGCTATACCCACATCTACCGTAATGATCTACCTCCGAGTTGGCACTAACAGACATACAATGCAGACACACACACACATTACATTCACACAGAAACGCACACGGCACCCTCAACATACACATACACAGACTACGGCACTCACAAACACAGTTGAACACAGTACCTACATGGACTGCAACACCGGCAGCGGTAACTAAATGTCCCTTCATATCATCATACTATTACTCGCGGTTCTACTGTTCCGGTACTGTGTTCTTTTGGTCTTTCAGCCTCGTGGTTATGCGTGTCGGTATGTGACACATTCCATAGTTGGCGGTATCCTATTTATTTGTACCTCCAAGGTTTTATGAATGTCGTTGACCTATCTATATATTTGCAGATATCGGTGAATCCGTATATATCAACATATATCACTTTATCGCCCTTTCTATCTGTATTATATATATGTATATATATGTGTGTGTGTGTGTGTGTGTGTGTGTGTGTGTGTGTGTGTGTGTGTGTGTGTGTGTGTGTGTGTGTATATATATATATATATATATATATATATATATATATATATATATATATATATATATATATATATATATATATATATATCTGACAGGGAAAGTGACAGGCAAGCTACACCTTTCATTGTGTACTTGTCAGTGCATACTGTTTCCTGGACTCCGCACGTTTGTGTCTGTACCTGTCACATTACACACCTGCCATAGGTTAGGGTTACCACCTGTCCCACTTTGCGAGGGACAGTCCCTCTTTGGGCAGTTGTGTCCTGCAAAATATTTGTAAACATGGCAAATGTCCTGAGATTCTAAGACAAACTTATTTCCTATAGTTAATGTAATAGTTGCATAAAACAGTTATTCTTTATCTGAACCACCTATATGTTATAAGAAACAGAATAAGTAACTAAAACATTACAAGAATAAGCTTTTATCTAGGCAAAACAGTGAAGTTCTGATTTTCGTACTGGCTGGGTGTATGTGTCGGCCTGCAGACATCTGACGTATGTCCCACATTGGTCATTTGAAGAGGTGGCAACCCTACTGTAGGTACATCTTGGCTAGCAATAGTGTTAGGTGATTGTATACATGATTGCGTGTTCTACTCCTGGCAATGGTCGTTTTACCCTTCAGAGCAGGCGCTATTAGTACAGGGTGAATAATGCTGGTTTCACCTGTTATGGACATCATTGACCGTGATCTGCGTGATATTCGGACAAGCTTAGCCCTGTTTCGCGCATATCCGTATAGTCATATTTAAACGTCGCTTACCAGCAGTGGGCAACGCATATTCCCGCTTAACGCAGGCTAAGCATGATCTGATGACTTGCATCCGACATGCATTACTCGTGCCTTCGGGATTACGTTACATCCATTGCAGGACATGGGACCGGGAACATGCATGACGGTTACTGCATTTAACACTTGGACATCTGGGATTTGTACATGTGTTATGTCGTTTTGTATGTGGAGTATACTATGGCTGTTACTCCATACTACACTCACATGGGTAACTCAGTTAGTTTACATATTGATGAGTCCAGTTAATGGTATGTCCATGTGATGTTTACTGGATGTGCTCCGTCATTGGATATGTATATCACAGTGAGCCACACACGATACTGTGCTACACCTTCAAACGACTGTAGGTGGAGCATGCTGGGGTGATGAATACCTGTCATGGGTACACCCCATGCCTTGACACAACATCCATGATTACATTATGTGGAGTCCCTCATTAACGCAGCAGGGAATCCATGCTGAGTGTGTGCAGAACAGTGCTTACACACATGTTCTCCCACGATTGCCTCTGCTCCACTAAGCGACAGTTGGTTACTCGATGTTGTGGCGACAGCAGATACTGTTTGCCCCGTTTGGTGTATGGCCTCTGACAATCGGGCGTGTACCTACCGATGTACCTGGGAACCTATACACACAGCACCAACATATGCTGATAGGCGCATGTACTGTTCAGGTGTTGACATTCCGTGTTCCAATAGCTGTTGTGTGTACAATGTTTGAGGGCTGCCTATGAAGGATTCACACAGTGGGCCACCTATACATTACAATTTACAGGTGATCATGTTTGTGTGTCATCCATTTTACTGTGTGTGCAGCTGGAGAGGTGTGTCAGTCCATAGGGGCCTACACTGTCAGAGTATGTACTATACGTTCCCTCTTTGCCAAGGCGTAGGCATATTTTGCATGCCTCCATCTGCCTACTGGGGCTGGCACAGTGTGTTCGTGGTCTGAATCCCTTTGTGCCGATGATGGCCTTGGCAATTGCGGTGGGCTATGAGAGCCTTCACCATTTTGTCCCTGCTGCAGCTGTTTCTGCAGGATTATATTATGTAGCATGGCACATACTATGAAGATGTGGGCACATGTGCCTGAAGAGTACTGCAAGGCTCCACCAGATGTGTCCAAGCACTGGAACCATGATTTCAGCATCCTAAATACATGCTCTATGATGATTCTGGTTTGTGCGTGTCCCTCATTATGGCGTTCTTGCATGGGTGTGTGTGTATTTCTGATGGGAGTCATCATCCACGGCTCCAGTGCATAGCCAGCATCCCCCACAAGGTGGCCATGTGGGATGTCCCCCCTGACAAATACCTGATACAGCTGTGTGGCATGCCATATATAGGAGTCATGGTAGCTTCCAGGGCTGCCAGCACACACATCCATGATAATGCCCTGGGCATTGCACACAACCTGGCAGTTGATGGAGTGCAATCCCTTGCGGTTTATGTAGTTCCTACCATGCTCACCAGGTGGTGACTTGATATGTATGTGCGTGCAGCCTATCGCACCCAGTACCTCCGGGTAGTGTGCCACATGGTAGAAGTGACGCATATTGCTGGCCAACTCCTCCTGAATTCGGTGGAAGTATATATGCTCATTGCCATGTGGTAACATAGCATCCAGGAACTGGTGTAGTACCCTGGATGCTGATGCCTATGAGATCCCCATTATATCTCCAGTTGGCCTTTGAAAGGTACCTGTGGCTAGTATTCATTCACAAGCTTACACATACCTTAGTGTCCACTGGGATGGGTTCCCCTCTGTTGTTTCTGGTTCTCAGGCATGGCCGGCACAGCTCTACTATTTGTGCTGTAAGATGTCCCTGTCCACCCTGTAACACTCTACTATCTCCAGATCATGTAGCCCCTGGTAGGTTACCCTTAGTCTGAACACTCTTCTCCTCCTCCGGGGCCTGCGGTGGTTGTCGGCATCATCCTCCACAACACCGTCAGTCTCTAACACATGCTGATGAATCACAGCTATGGCAGCTCCCAACATGTACATTTTAAAAGTTCCCCGTGTGTTTACAAGTATGGTGCAGTGTTTGGGAATACACAGGTGTGTGTAGGGTGCTTTCACACTTTATACTATTGTGCTGTGAACACCGATGATGTCATAGGGTGTGTATGTATGATCGTAGCTACAGGGTATCTTATGTGTTTTACTACCGGAACTACTATTTATTTATTTTATTTTTTATTTTACATTTGTTTACCGGGCTAGTCTAGCTGGATATATGTCCATTTTCAGTAGAGGCCCGGGGAGAAAAGCTCCATACATAAAAGTAAACTACAAGACATATTAATAAAAATTAAGTACAATAAGAATATACATTTAGTAATCAGAACAACAAATATTTAAGGCACACACAAAATACACTAGGTCAGTAGTAGCATCACAAAATAAAATGCTAAAGATTAGCAGTTAGTTTCATTAATTCGGAGAAAAAGAGGTAAAACAAGAGATTAGAAGGTTAATGTAGAAATAGAAGAGAGAGAAACAAAGTTCAGAAGGAAGAAAAAGAAGAATGGAAATGAGGGCAGGGGAGAGAAAGGAGGTGGTCGACATAAGTGCAACAGGGCAAGAAAAGAAAAAAAAAAAGAAAGGAGGGGAGGCATTGGATTGCAAAGATAGGCAATCTGTCATAGCAGAGCAAAGCAAACCTACAGTAGACCAGCAATAGAACACATTACACAAGATAAGCCAGGTCCAGGTCTGGGGTGATTAGCATACCTATACCGAGGGCTGCGCAGTTCTGGCATACGCTGGTAGTGCACGTGGAATTGGATCGTACCTGAATCGCTCACTATTGTGGTGCCTTTGGTGTTGAATTACATTTGGCTGCCGTGGATTAACTCTTGACCTTCCCTTTACATTTCTGTACATTTCACCTACCATTTTCTGGCATGCATCCAGCAGCCTGCTTTCATTTGTACTTTCCTAGACCTGGCTTATCTTGTGTAATGTGTTCTATTGCTGGTCTACTGTAGGTTTGCTTTGCTCTGCTATGACAGATTGCCTATCTTTGCAATCCAATGCCTCCCCTCCTTTCTTTGAAATCCAATGCCTCCCCTATTCTGTTTTGCAGGTTTCTGCGAGCAGACTTGTCAGCTGCCGTCAATTGGCCACCGTGAGTTGATTGGTGTTAATTGCTCAGTAGTACTCCAATTACCCTACTTCGGCATTTCCTTCTTTTCTTCCCCTGACCTTCCTGTTTGTGCTATTGTTCACAGAGCATGCATCCACTTACCGGGTTTCGGGCACGTTTTCATCCCCGTACACATGCGCTTTCGGGCACCATATGTGCTCTCAACTAAACGATTCTATACCTTCCTCCCCACCCCTGTCCTGCAGCTTTGCTTAGCAATGGCCAGGCCAGATTTGCATTGCTCCAATGTGCTTACTGCTATGGTGGCACACCTCTCTGCTGATGTCATGTATCTCCTCTGAGCCACTCCTTGGTGTTATAGTGCTACGCCATATGGTACATCCTTCATCCGGTGGGATGTTTGCGATTCAGTATTACCTGCCTCATTTGCATGGCATTGACTACTAATTCATAGTTACAGCGCTAAACACTGCCACAGACCCTTAGCAACACTTGCAGCTTGGTTGTGGTGTACCATGCATACCATTGAGTATTATGGTGAAATCCTGATTTGTATTACATTGCGATTTTATGACATTTGTATATATTTTCGTTTTGTTCCTGTTTCCGCACACATGCTCTGTGGTTGTACTGTGCGTTACTGTGGACATGACATTAAATGTTGTTTTTTAGGTGTTGTGCATCTTTTCTTATACCATTGGCTGTGTGTTTAGCCATTGGCATATGTTAACTTTGTAATACATGAGTCTGGTCCACTTCCATAGCTCCGATGTTCTGTTTGGGAAAATGTTAACCATGTTTTTTGGTTTACATTTCCGTGGGCTTATGCTATGCCTGCACCACTTCATGAATTGCTATATGCCCTAATTTGCATGGTGCGACACTGCGCATGGGGTGATTAGCATACCTATACCGAGGGCTGCGCAGTTCTGGCATACGCTGGTAGTGCACGTGGAATTGGATCGTACCTGAATCGCTCGACGGCCATATTTGGCATTATTCCGCCTACGCTACGCCTGCACCTGGAGCAAGCTTCATGAATCCTGGGGACAGTCTATTTCTTTCATTGATTTTAATATATCTATCTATGTCCATTAAATCAAGCAACTCTTCCCTTAGTTCATTTTCTTCCAGACTGAGGGCAAATCCTTTATTTTCCACTTCCTGCAGGCATTCTATAAAAAGTTCTACAGCATCTTCCTATGGCACCATATCTCCATTTTTCTCCTGTGCCATCCATTGCTTTGTCATATGGGAACTCACTGGCCTATCACTCCTCAACATTGACTGCATCAGAGTTTCCGCAGTCTCCTGTTTCTTCCCTTGCTGTCTAGCTTTAAGTGAATGTTTATATTGATTTCCTGTGGAAGGCTCCAAAATATCTTGATATGGCACCTGAGCAATTGCTTCCTGATCCACTGGTTTCCCCTTAATTTGGATATCCATTGCTCTATCCTGTTGTGGTGCTTTCTGCATTAGATTTTCTACACTGAATCCTTCACTTCGCAGGTAGTCCATAACCTCACTTTATATTTCTTTAACTTCTCCATTACTAATCTCCTTTTCTACTTTTCCTCTTTGTCTTCTTACTTTTTGTATTGTAAAGTTTTCCATGTCTGGATTTCTTTGCCTGTATTTCTCTTCAAATATCTTTGCTGCTGCTCTTTTTGTATTGGCTAGTTTGGCATAAATATTACACCATATTAAATCTCTTTTTCTTTCCCATGTCCATATTTCTTGTTCAAATGTCTCCTGATCTTCCTGCTTCTCCTTACTTTGGGGAGTCACTCCATCATGTTGTGATGCAGTCTATGTTAGACTTTCTATATTAAATCCTTCACTCTGCAGACACTCCATAACTTCAAGTTCTATTTCTTTAACTTCTGCTTTACTAATCTTCTTTTCCACATTTCATCTTTGTGATATTAATTTTTTATTGAGAAATATTCCATATCTGGATATCTTTGACTGTATTTCTCTTCAAATATATTTGTGACTGCTTTCTCTATATTAAATAACTTGGCTTTCTCCTTTGCATAAATATTGCACCATATCAAATCTCTCTTTCTTTCCCATGTCCATATTTTCTTTTTTGCTAGGTTTTGTTGTTTACATTTTCGCACTTCCTCAGATGCATTTTGAGGATTCTACACTGTCATTTTCTTCAGTCCTGGCACCTGTGTGCCTACCAGGATTAGGCACTTTTTTATCCTGGGACTTGTGCAACTAGCTAACTTTTTTGTTTTGACTTTCTTCGGTCCATGATATATGCTATATATAAATACAGTCTATATATCAGTGTCACCTTGGTGGGATTTTGTGAAAAACAGGGTCCACCTCACGAAGGTACTCACCAAGACTTAAGGATTAATTCAACTTCAGCACTACTTCTCTCCTTTGCCTACTGACTTTTCATCTCTCCATTAGGACCCCTTTCAACTTCAGCACTACTATCTTCCCCATTGGCAAAGACGATGTCCCTGCAGATTACCATATTAATAACAAACCTTAAACTCTAAATCGGTGGTGAGAGATTTGGACATGGAGGTTGGCAGCAGCTTTACTTTTGATCAGCATGTCTTCATGGTGGTTATAAAGGCCTTCTACATTACTCACCTCATAAGCAAGGGCATAGCTTCCAGAACAAAATAGGTTATAACCACCCTGTACTTTCCATATCAGACCAATAATAGAGTACAATACTCCCTTTGGTGTGTACCTAAACAGGCATCTGCAGCAACTGGAGAGACCTCAAAAGTTCCTCACAAAAAAAAATTCAGGGTCTTCAGCACGTCTTACATGGACAATCTGAAATTACTGTCACTATACTCTGTATCGTATACACTACTCAGAGGCAACTTGTCCCTTGTATACAGAGCAACCTTTGATCTTGCTTTAATGGAAATACTGCACATTTATAAGTCAAATGGTACACGATTCACTCAGTCAAGGGACCTTAAACTAGCATGTGATATCAACAGTACTTGCTGGAGAGACAGACATGTCTCCCATAGGTTGCCTCTCCTCTGGAATAAACTTCCAATACAGGTTAAACAGGGCCCCTTGTTAACCCTTTTTAAGTGTAACTTGGATGATTGGATGGGAAACTGCAAATTCATCCCGGGGATTTCACCTGTTTCCCTCTTGGATAGGGGCAGTTGGTGCTGATTTAGATCTGCTTATAACATAGACCATATCTATAGACCTTTAAGGGAACAAGGGTTAAAATTGGCTAGGCTTGTAAGGGCCCTAAAGCCATTATCCTAGTAACCTCCTATGAACCTATGAAACTATGATCACAAAGTAATTATTTCATTTCATTGAAGTGACTGGAATCCTATCTGTGAGGTAGTCATGGAATCAGTTAATCTTTTCTCAACTCCAGCATTTCAGTGCTGCATGCAAGGAATAGTACGAATATTTACAGCGTGTGTGTGTGTGTGTGTGTGTGTGTGTGTGTGTGTGTGTGTGTGTGTGTGTGTGTGTGTGTGTGTGTGTGTGTGTGTGTGTGTGTGTCTGTTTGCTCATGATGGAATGCACTGTTGTCACCAGTCTTCTAAGGATGCTCTGTTTTCCCTGGGGAAATCATTACATTTAATTCTGGAGATTTTCCTATGATATCTACTGACAACAAAAGGATGCCCCCTACATCAAGTTAAGCAGCATACCCTTATTGAAGTTCACAGGTTTTTCTAGAAGGAATCTACAGAATGGAGAGTCTTTCCATTGGAAGTTAAGAGCACTGGAATAGCTGTGGATATACTTGGACATTGTTTTATTGGCTATCCACTTGTTACACTAGTTACTAAACAGCTTACAGATAAACCTTTGGTTCTTGTGGGTGAGAGCATAATGGTTGCCTGATCACAGGCACCCATTTAACACTATTCTGTATGGTAAAGTCTATTGTAGGTGTTACTACAAGCTTTAGAAAATGCAAATTATCAGGAGGAGTGACTCAGTATCATATGCTCTGAGCTGTATGCTAGTTCTTAATGAACATACTAGTATGTCACTAAAGAAATGGTGTGTATGGCTAAACAAGACAGAAAGAAAGTTGTAAGATAAGGAAAACTGAAGATGATGCAATGATTTAATTTGGTCTGCCTTAAAGTCTGCATGGCCAGAAACCTGTGAAATTCAACCAGGGTATGCTGTTTAACTTGATGTAGGGGGCATCATTTTGTTGTCAGTAGATCTCATAGGAAAATCTCCAAAATTAAATGTAATGATTTGCAAAGGAACATTATGAATGTTGAATTATAATAATAGAGAAACAGTACTCAGAAAGGTCAGACATTTGAAGCCAGCAGTTGGGATAGTTGGAGGAGCAATGTATATTGCACCAATCTACAATACAACATACTTTCAGAGATGGAAAGCTGACTATTAAGAAGCGTAGGGAGCTAGGTCTGCTATTTCAGTTTCATTACCTAGATCAGTTGTTCACTTCTAGGAAAGGCAGATAAATGGTTTTCAAGTCCATGATAGAAACTGAAACATTTATCTCATCTGGCATTGCTACAAAACATGATCATTCCAAGCTGTGTGTAGATGTCTAGTCAAGTATGGAAGTCCTACATTGCATTAGCTATGAAGAGATGACATCAGCCAAGGCCATTCACTCCTACCAAATCATCAGCCCAGAAGAAGATCAAGTGGATCGCTCTGCTCAATTTGGCCACTTTATCATCCTCATGAAAAAAACATCAGCAAACAGGGAATAGTAAGAGGTAGCCTGATTTCTTTCAGAATCCTGACTTCTAACAGATTTACACCATTATGGACATTTAAACAGGATGATTGATGATGGTAACCCTGGTGACTACTTGTTCCATACAGTGGCCACTCTGCTCCTAAAAGATCCACAGTTTGAGCATGCAGCAGAGCAGCAGACAAATAGGAATAGTAGCTCCAGTCACAAAAACTTGAGTAGATACTTTAGTTTTGTGAAAACCTAATCTCTCTTGTTCTCTTTCTCCAGAGTATGGTCATAGGGAGTGAGGGGTTCATACATTCACTGGTTCCTAGGTTGTTACCAGACTAACTACCATTAGGGTACTTACACTCCTCATTACTCACCACAACCTATTTGGATCCTGAGTGTCATTGGCATCTATATGGGGTACACACTAGTAGGGAGGTAATTAAGCAATTTGTGTGTTTGTGTGTGTGTGTGTGTGTGTGGGGGGGGTGTTAGTCAGGATAATAATATTTTTGATGGCCCCTGTCTATAAAGGACATGGAGGGCAGACTGGGGTACATTTATTACTTTCCATCCAATTCTGACAGGGTCAGGAATGAACTCTGTTTTACATGTATGAGGAGCCAATTCCATAGCATGGGGACCCTTTGAGACACATATATGTCTCTCCAGTATGTTCTGTTTGTGTCACAAGAGAAGTTCAGTTCCCTGGATATAGTGTTTCTGGTACTGTTTGTTTTGGGCATGTGCAACCGATCCATCAGGGCTGGGTCTGAGAAAGCCCTATAAGCCAGGTAATGATCTCTTCTCAGCAGCTTTTAGGAGACTGAATTCAGAGACAGAGATTTTAGGTGATCAGTGTAGGACAAGGTATTCAAGCCCTGAATTCTCTGGGTGAGAAACCTTTGCAGACATTCCAACTGTTGTAAGTGTCTGGTTAGGTACATGCAAAAGGGGTCATTGTACTCAATGATGGGTCTGATAAGGGCCACTTAGAGTGGTGCTATAACCACCCTGGACCTGGATGCCATACCTTTGCCTACAAATTGGGCTACACAGAATGATTTTCTCACTATTAGCTACATGTTGTCAAAGTCCAGACTGCTGTATGTTTCCAGATTCCTTACTACTGGATTGACTCTTGAGGGTGCTTTTTCAAAAGAGTAATTATCTTGGGTTGACTGTTTCTCAAAATGCATTATAATGCATTTTTTGGCATTGAATTCTATCCCACAGCTTTGGTAACAGTCATTTGTCTGTGTTGAACTCTCTTGCAAGATGTTGGTGTCTTGGTGGAAATTTAAAATGGTTTCCAATTTACAGTCAGATGTGAACTTGGTGAGCCACAGACTTTTAACATTAGCTTTGACTTCTGAGAAATAGATGCCAAATGGGGGAAGGCCTAGCATGGGTACTCCACTTGCCACTGGTCTGTTGGTGGAAGTGGCCAGGCCGATCCTGACTTCTTGGGTCCTGTCTTTGAGCTAGACAGCAATCCAGTGAACTATGTAGAGATTTATGCCTAGCTCAGAGACTTTGTCAACAATTCCTGAGTAGGGTATTGTATCAAGTGCCTTGGCCAGGTCAGGATATACATTATGCACTGTTTTACCCTCATCTATTGCCTTGGTGACTCTCACAAAGAAGTCAAACAGGTTAAGTAGGCACAACCTTCCCTTAATAAAGCCAAACTGGAATGGGTCCAGTGCCTGTAGTTTGCCAGTGTTCTTGTTTATCATTTCCAGGATAATTCATTCCATGGCTTTGCATATTAGGATTGTTAGACTGCTGGGTTTGTAGTTCCCTGGGTTGGTTAATGGTCCATTCTTGTTGAGGGGAATGACTGTTTTGGTCCTCCATTAAGTTGTAATGTCGCCTGTTTTGAAGCTGTGATCGAAGAGTGCTTCAAATGGTCCTGACAGGTCATGTTTTAGACTTTTCATGAGGTAAACCAGTTCACACCTGTGCGTGGCACCCTCTAAGATTTCAGACATAGCTGAAGAAAGCCTGGTGACTGTCCTTTGCCTGTGTGGCTATCCTAACCTTGTAGCTGGTCTTGTTGGACGGTATTCAAGGTTGACTTTTACATCAAAAGAGACAACTTTATTTATTTATTTATTTATTTATTTATTTAACATTTGTTAACTGGGAAAGTCCGACTTGGAACGCAGCCAATTTTCAGCGGAGGCCCAGGGAGAAATGCTCCAGACACATGTCTTTGTAATGTAGGAGGAAACCAGAGCACACGGAGGAAACCCACATAAATGCAGGGAGGACATGTAAACTCCACACAGAAAGCACTCCAGCTGAGAATCGAACCAAAAACCTCTTGCTGTGAGGCAATGCTACTGCTGTACCACTGTGATGTGCATTTTATAATCAACCCCTCTAGTAAGGATGTGACACAAGGAGTAGCGGGGTGCAACAGATTAAAATGTTGTTGAGTCCAGCCCCCTCATGAGTAATTAAGGTGGAATTGTATTAGCAATGTAAGGAATCTTGAAGCACAAGCATATTCTGTAGCAGATTCTAGAGCTGCCTGCAAGCTATGGTCACTTTTCCCTACCACAGTTTTTTTGCATGATGAAATGGCTATACAGCATGCTTCCAATGCAGCAGTGTTGATTGGGTAATGCCTCTAATAGCAATTCCTCCATTTAAAACCCAGGGCAGTCATTTTCCTGCCCATTAGCCATTGCAGGATAATTATTTGCCCACCCTGCACACTACCAACCCAGCCCATAAACAGGGATATTACTTACTTGCTGTACCTTGTGCTTTCACAGCCAGCCCCAAGCCATATAGGCCTGTTCTTTCAAGCCAATATGATAATATGGCACGAGACATGGCATACTTTCACATCATTTCTCTCCTGCAGTACAACCATGGTGAGGGAAATGAATACTGAGTTACTAAATATATTCACCATGACAGGCAACTGGCCAAATACTGCCACTGTTAACAGAATCTCATGTAGGTAGATAAAAAAGGGGCATTTGTCAATTACAAATTCTGTTAAATCAAAATTGATTCATGATTAAGCCTTGTGCAAGACAGAGGCAGTTATTACTTTGTTTTTATTTTAACTGGCTTCTCATATAACTATTTTTCACATTGGTTTCTCAATTTCACATTGTAAAATAGATGACATACTCTGGAAAAGTATTTTCCTTCATACTGTATGACTGCTAACTACTTCTAATTCTGTACATAGTTCTGCATTTAATTTCATTTTTCAAAGTACTGCAACTCTTATTTTGTAACCTGTTTAAGGATCTGTATCACAGGTTCTCACTCTTCTCACTCTATCCTAGTGAGATTTCACAAACCAAAAAAAAAAAACTTAGATAGCTAAAAGTACTTTGGATGGTTCTGCTATAAAGGGATAAAAACTCCTTTTTTATTGCTTTTTGCAGGGGGATCCTCCCACACTCCCAAACTTGCATGCACACATACACAAATGCATATATATATATATATATATATATATATATATATATATATATATATATATATATATATATATATGGTTTACTATGGCAACATTGAAACTGCCTTGGTCAACTGGCACATGGTCAAAAGGCAATTTCCCAGGTGAACCGGTGGTCCGAAGTTGTGGAGGGAGGTCGCGCTTCAGTGAGGAACAGGGAATTAGCCCATTTCCTCACTGTAGTGCAATCTCGGAGTTGGTATATTTAATGTACAGGGGGCGTGCATAGCAGGAAGTGAGTGACGTCACCGCCTGCTATGTCAAATACATTGAACCATGGTGGTCGATGTATTTAGTTTCTCTTTGGGATACGATTTGAAATTTCATATTCAGCATTTTGAGTCGACTTTTGTTATTGGTCGACCAAAGCTGAGTCAAAATTTCAGTACTAAACCTAAATATATATATATATATATATATATATCATCTCCACTGTCACACTAACTCAAAAAAGGGAGAAATCTCCCTGAAATCGAATAATTGACAGTGCTCACCTAGAAAATGCACCAGCAATGAATTTCTATGAGGAAAAAGCATTTAGCATTATGCTGTTCATCTTTTTTCCTGCTAGCTACAGATGCTGAGCAATTTCCCCTTTGGACTATTATACAGAAAAAAACATGCTAACCTATATATTAGAAATCTTCATCCTAATACACACAAACACACACAAACATACACACACATTCATACACGTGCACACACACACACACACACACACACACACACACACACACACACACACACACACACACACACACACACACATACACACCAGTTAATCAAGATTTAAGTTAGTAAAGTATTTTAATGTCAGTTTGCTACTGGATACATATATTAATTAACTATTGCCAATCTGCATTAGCTTGATTGCACATAAAATGGATACTGAATAATGAATTTAGCTTGATGCTTCATAAAAAGAATCTTAAATAATTAACATTTTAAGTTCACACTGTAATCAGACTTTCTTGAGTCTTCATTTAAAAGGCCCTGACCTCCTCATAGAGAACTGCCTAATGGTTATAGAAATGCTTGCATATGTGATATGTAGCTGCCTTACACTTAACTTTTCAATTAATAGGCTTACATTGCCTTCTCTGTTTGCATTCTGGTCTCAGTAATCCTTTATCTTTTGTTTATAATAAAAGAGGAGATCAACAGGAGAGGCAACCCCTCTTTCATACCCTTCAAATTTGTTTTATCAGTCATGCAATTTTATGGCACATCAGGGGATCTGATACCACTGAACTACCACCCCTCTGTTACATATGAAATTGATTAAGCAACTCTACTTAAAAAATACTTTATAGTGTGGCTTCTACTGCAAATAACGCCACCATGCAGGTATTTTTTTTTTTTACTAATTTTAATTAAACAAGGAGTAGATTTTTTGCATTTGTTTTTTTTTCTTTCTTTCTTTCTCAGTGAGAAGATTGAACATCATAAAAGGATTGCTACTACTTCTGAATCCTATGTTATTATTTAAGAACACACTTCATTATTGGTACTGTAAAGTAGCTACCTGCCACAAGTGCACAGTGCCTTTCTGTATGTATGTATGTATTCATTTATTTATTTATTAGCAAGCTTTTACTTTGCAATTGTTTATTTATTTGGTTATTGTTTTTTATAATGGACCTTGTGATAACAGCTGTAATAAATGTAATGTGCATCATGTAATTTTAAATGAAAAAAACAAACAAATGCATTAATAAACTGGAAATGATAAAGTAATTGTTTAATATAAATAATTGACTACACATTATAGGTGTTTCTACTATGGTGCTCCCCCCTTTATCCCCCATCATGAGTGCTGCACTCCAACACCCTTGGTACTTAAATATAGTGACACTGAAATGCTGTATATCAGAGTAGGGGATGTAAGATTCAAGCCAGTGATGCTGAATAGGAGATAAAGCAGGCACTAGTATTCTCAGCTAAAGAATTCTATAGCTCAAAGATTCGTTGTGGCTAGCATGGGAATCTGAAATGAAAGCAAACTTAGAAAAAGTATAATGTGGTGAATATATGGAAAGAGAGACAAAACTGTTAGATTGGAACAATAAAAAACTGAAAAAAGAGGTGTGCATGAATGGAATTGATGATCTGAGAGCAAAGTCAATGGTTACATTTAGAGAAATATGCAAAATGGATGGGGAGCTCTAGAAAAATGTGTATGAAGGGGTGGTTGGAGTGAAACTGCCCTGTCATGACTAGGAAGGAGCAGTAGTGGATTTTGAATCAGGATATACTTGACACGGTTGCAGGGCTAATCTTATTGCAGCAGTAACACAGATTAGACCTCTCAGCTCTCCCTATTTTGAAGGAATACTCCTATTTTCAGGCCTGATTTTCCCCTGCAAATGTTGTACCTATTTTTACCGGAATGTCTATTTTTTAGGCTTGATTTATCCTTTCACACAATTTTCTAAGTCTCCCTTATCATACATAATTTATGAAGCTGTCTAGTACAGACAAAAACACACTACATGACCAACATACTAGAAGCACCAATAATGTTAAGAAAGAGACTTGCATCCTACATCATCCTTTATGAGAAGGAAAAATAATAGACTTGAGTGGCAGTATTTTGAAAATTAGTTCATTAAAGTCTACAGATTTCACACTGTCTTTGATAATGTGCTTTTATTTTTCCATTGTTTTTATCACTCCTTTTTTTAAAACATGTTTCTGAGTAGTACCCCCATTCCTATTGGAAGTGGATAGTTATGTGCTATTTGGTATTCATATTTTATGCTAATTAGATATCCATTTTTTGTCTGACTCTACCTACTTTTCAAGAACATTTGTAACTATGTTCACTAGCTACAGGTTGAATGGTATGAAACAGGTGAAAGATGGAAAGGCGGAGTTGGGGGTGCAGATGTTTTCATTATCAACTTCCATAACCAAATTGGTATTGAAATAGATGATACTTTACTGGTAATTTTTAACAGTATCATCTTACAAGGAGAGGTTTCTAGTTTTATGAGTATGTGAAGCTGCAATGGTGTCCAGGTAAAAGGCAAAGGTGACTTGGAAGACCCAACAGCTTCTCCCCCTTGCCTGTGTGCGGTGCCTATGATAAAATATTAACAAGAGTGTTGAAGACTAGTTTTCTTAATGGACATACAGAAGGCGTTTGTTATGTTAACTTGACTTTGTGTTTAGAACATTGCAGCAGACATTCAGGAATAGAAGATTCATGTAGTGGTGTGGTCATTATATAAAGGCCCATGGGTCAGAATTACAGTAAGTGGGAGGTTTTCAGACCAGATCCAGTTATGCACAGGAATACAAAAAAGATGCCCATTATCCCCTTCTTTCTTAATTGTTGCCATGACAATCTACCTCAGAGAATCTAAAGACACTTGGAAGGATGGGTAATTTAGGAGTTCATAGTAGTTTGAAGATTGCCATGAAGGACTGAAGGTTGTTGCTGGATGATTTTAACTTGATGTTACCAGGGATATTAAGAGTATTATGTTTTATGACAATTAAAGAGAGGTGCAGTGGCGCAGCACATAGTGCTGTTGCCTCACAGCAAAAGGTTCTCTTGTTCAATTCTTGGTTTGGGTACCTGTGTTCAGGTGGGTATTTTCCAGGTTGCTTCAGTTTCCTCTCACACACCAAGGTGATACAGTAGCTGGACTGGGCACTCTAAATTTGTAAATGGTGTGAGTGATATGGAAGAACAACCATGGCATGCCTAGCCACCCAGGTTGATGATTCTCACTATGTAAGTGGCATTATGATGCCATGTAGACAAAGGGGATGTAGATAGATAAAAGGGTGGCAGGACTTGTATTTTATCCTCACAAATCAGTGGTAAAGACTATTTGTAGAACTTGACCTCTCACTGCCAAGATTACAATTTTGTAAAGGAGAGCTAAGGATTTAGGAGTTGCAGTCTTCTAATTACTAAAGGAAACCAGAGATAAGATTAAAGAAAACAAATGGAAAAGTAGCAAGTATATTGAATAGGCAATCAAGAAAAGTTCAGCCATTGTTTGGAAGGATAGAGGTAGTCAGTGTTTTGATGCATCCATTAGTACTTTATCTTCATTTTGACATATCAGAATGAGCTCCCAGAATAAGATGGTTACATATTTGCAAAGATTTTGTGATATGTTTATCTGGAAAGGGAAGAGGGTAGGATTTGTAAAGGAAGATTACAAATAAATAGACAAAAATGTCTCTGAAGAATGTCAGATTTTGGGTATGCTATATAAAGTGTGAGAGATATACAGGACTCAGCTGAGACTGACAGATCAGGGGGATAACAGAGTTCATACAAGATGGATGGTGATGCAGGAAGTGAAAAGAAATACTGATAGGAGATTTACAACTGTATGGGTCATATGGTGTATATGAAGACCAGTGATAAGGAAATTATCTAGGGCATTTTACAAGGTCCATGGTGCAGTAGTTTGGAGAGAAATTAAAAAAAAAACAGTAAAGTTTTATTTGCTGAAGGTATATGGCAGTCAGAATTGCTTGCAATGGAATTTTAAGATTTTGTAGACGTTAGTTTGTGTTAGGGGTGGGTGATCAGTTTAGTGGTAAAGAGGTTATTAAGAATTTGAAACAGAAGAGCAGATTATCTGCAATGATGGATAATGCTGTAGAAAGGGTAGCTGTAACATAGCAAGGTTGACTAAGGATAAGGAAGTGTAGAAGAGGGTGATATATAAAGAGCTAGACATGGCAGAGGTGGAACTAGAAACTGTATCAACGATGGGTGCCAGGCAATGATCTTTGGAGTGAAGATGGTGTCTGGGAAGAAGTGTGGCAGGTAGTAAGGAACTTGCAGATGATAGGCCCCATATCTGATATGCAGCTTAGAATTTGGGGTACAGTATGCCAAGAAACCTTAAGAAAGAAGTGGTGGTGGAGATAAGATACAATTTTAGGATCTGTTGGTTTTACACTTTAATCTTACTGTAGGTAGAATTACATGTTTTTTTTCTGGGCTACCACTTAATTAGCTGGTTGTGGTCCACGTTTTATTTTATGTTTTATTGTTTTGCTTAATTTATATATTTATTTATTTTATTTAGTTAATGTTAATGTTAAATTTCATTTCCAGGGGTTTGGTTCAACAATACCTCTGAACTGTACAGATTTTCGCATTATATTTTTTGGTCCATTTCTCATAAAATTGTGTTTTTCCTGGAATATCAGTGACAAATCATTAAATATTAAAGTCAGAATATAACGACAGACATTTCTGTTTCAGATTTTATATCCTTCAAAAATTTCATGCTATTGCAAACCTTGTTATTTTATCAACTTTCTAAGTTTGTAAGAGCAATATTAAAAGTTGTCCCTACTTTTGGGCCTTTTTCCTACTTTTATTTATGGTTTTGTCCTGATTTCTTGCTCTCAGAGGTTAACCAGTATGGACTTCGGACAGGCAGTACTGTTTTGTCTGAGCGTGGAAGCATTTTGTATATACAGTGGGGCATAGGTTCCTTTGTAGACTGGAACAGAATTTCATTAACTTAAAGTGCCACTAAAATGGTGAGAAATGCTTAATAATGTTGGCTGGAATGTGATTAAAGAGGTCTGTTCCTCATATTGTCTCAGATACATATTTTACACACACACAAAAAAAAAACACCTCGTTAGCTGAAAATGAATAATTACAGTTGAGGTTGTTTAAACATTTGTTAAGCACTTTCACCCTACACAGAGGTTTTTTCTAGAAGTAGAATAATACACTTACATGAATACATATTATTCAAAATCACCTAATCACATGACATATACGTCATGATACATAGGCGCTCTAAGACAGTGTGCACATTTGCATCTTCTCAATCTCCTATTTTTCATAAAAATCATTAGTAATTAATAAAATCATTTTAACATGGGATACACAATGACATGCAAAAAAATCTGCCATTTCATTTCCCTGAAGACCAGCTCATCGTATTTGTTGCCATTACATTTTTCAGGAGCATAATCCACAGTATAAAAGACACATCATTTAAAATCAACACAGTTCATGGATGGAGTGTTTACACAAAGCTTAGGTCACATTTTTATTTTTTATAGCATAATAATCCTCATAACTGCACTTCTTTACTGCCTGTTAAATTTGCCTATATAAAAAGCATCACATATCATGCACAAAGCGATATAAATTATAAAGGTGTTATTACAAATAAAGTAACCGTGTACCTCACATGCTTTATTAGTTGAAGCACAAAAGCAAGTTGGATTGCCATATATCTGCCTACACATAGAACATGCAAATATGACATATCACCGGACACTGCATAAGCAGTCTAACCCAGTGTGCTTATTTGCATCTTTTCAGTCTCCTATTTTTCATTTAAACATATAATTAATTATTAATAAAACCATTTAGCCCTGGATACACATTAGCTTGCAACAGCATATGCCATCTTATTTCCCTAAAGACCAGCTCATATTCTCTGCTGCCATTAAAAAATTCAGGAAGATAATACACAACAAGAAAGATACCTACACAAATCATGGGATGCTTATTCAAAGCATCGGTCACGTTTTTTATTTTTTAAAACATAGTATAGTATAGTCATGTATAGTATAGTACAGTAATGCTAATAAATGCATATGCTTCTTTAACTGCCTGTTAGTTTTACCTACATAAAATGCATCACATATTGTGCACCAAAGCCTTATAAACTACAAAAGTAGAATTATAAGTAAAGTAACAAGGTATATCACAAGTTTATTAGCTGAAGCACAAAATAAACTTGGACTGTCAAAAATCTGTCTACACATGGAACATACAAAACATTACTTCAATCCCTTTCTTTCCTTTAACAACATCCTGATGTTCACTTACAAGTTTTTTTTTATTTCTTCTCTTTTTATTAATAAATAATGGTCTACCTCCTAGTACTTGGGATATTTACTGTTTCCCTGTCATAATACTCCAGCTGTTCCTTGCAATATTGTTAATGGTTGAACTATCCACAGAAAATATAAGGGGCATGGAAATGACCCAATCAGTGCCAGTATTGTTTTCGTTATTCTGTCTTGGTTCAACTTTCAAGGCATCAATAGTGATATTAATGGGATAGCCACATAAATCAAATCTATAATGTAACAACCATAGCATTTTACCAACTTCTTCAACATATGTAGTGAGATGGTTTTCTGTAATACATTGACCATTGACTAAATTATACTTTAAATAAGTGGGATGTATATAGAGCTGTAATGTAATATAGCATTACTAGGAGTGCCATAATTAATAGAAGAGCACATCATGGTACTTCCTTAAATTTTTAAATATGTCAACATTCAAACAATGTTCTATATGTCTTTTTGGTATGTAAATTCTAAAAAGATGTACTGTTGTTGATTTTAGTAATAAAATCTGAAAGCGCATCAGTGATCCTCAACTACCCCCCTCCCACCTCTTTATGTATCCCCAGCCTCCACCAGAGGTCTAATGTAAGGACTATCCAGATGCCAGTCATTCTGCCACATCAGAGATGCCCAAGCCACTGCCCAAACACAGGTCATGGGAGCTGTAGTCACACCTTCCTCCCTCTATGCCACAGTGTGGTTAAAGCCCTACTACTTAGATTGATCACTGCATCTTGTAGTAAGAAGAAATCTGTGAGATATCATAGTTTTTTGATTTAACCCATCATTAATTCTAAATGTTGTATCCCATGCATGGATCTACTCAAACTTTCTTTGGTATGATCCTAGTTATTCTCATTAGGGGTAATATATAACTATTAACTACGGAATGGGTAAGTTCAATCTATAACCAAATAGAATAGGAGATTTTGAGCACAAAAAGTGAAATTAGCTAGGCTTAAAATGGCCCACAAGGGCAGCTAGCCTAGTATTTAGCTAAAAACATATTATTCTTTGAGCAAATATCACAACAATCGCACATCAGTGATCACACAAAACACTGCTGCATTTAAGCCTGACGCATGTTCGCACACACACACACACACACACACACACACACACACACACACACACACACACACACACACACACACACGTGTGTCTGTGATATACATTTGTGCGAGTGTCTATATATATATATATATATATATATATATATATTATTGTTTGTCTTTTCAGCTTTTAGAAGTTAGGGGTCTCCACAGCAGAACTGCGGTCCACTAATGATTGGCAATCGATTTTTATGGTGCCAAGTTGCCAGACTGACGCCCAACCTTCAGCGAAGGCACGCCCATTCACGCATGTCTTTCGAAGGCCACTCAACTGTGGAGAGGACATGCAGACTCCACACAGAAGGCACTCCAGCCTTGAATCAAACAGGAGAACCTCTTGCTGTGAGGCAACAATGCTACCGCTATGCCACCGCGGCTTATATATAGATATATATATATATATATATATATATATATATATAAATACGTTTATATTTGTATAGATATATATAGGTATATATACATACACACAAATATATATATATATATATATATATATATGTATATATATATATATACGATTATATATTTATTAAAAGTCACAATCCCATGACTACAATACCAATGGTAAAAAAAAATAAATATCAAAACACAGTCCAGTGAACCAAGCTACTAATGCTCCCAAATATAGACAAAGAACAGACAAACACATCCCCCTTACCCCTTGCTAATTGTATATATCAATTTCAAGATTACGCAAATGCAGAGAAAGGGCAGTTCCCACTTGTTGCCATACTACAACTTAAACTGGTAAAAGTAACCAGATGTTAATTTGCTAAAATGGATGCATACAGAACAAACCTTGATCAGTTTAATGATATCATACACACACACACATATATATATATATATATATAGAGAGAGAGAGAGAGAGAGAGAGAGAGAGAGAGAGAGAGAGAGAGAGAGAGAGACACACACATACACTCACACACACACACACACACACACACACACACACACACACACACACACACACATACACACACACACACACACACACACACACACACACACACACATACATGTGTCTACTTCAAAATGTCGACCGTTCAGAATGCTGACTTTCATATGGCCGACACCATATGATCGACATTCCGAAAGACCAACATCCTGAAATAGCACCATTAACCTACCTGTAAACACAGCAAAACTGTGTTATGCAGGGGGACAAACTCCCCTGCACCCCCCACCCCCCTCACAACCCCTGCTACTTAAATATTCTTACTCTGAGATCGCACCACAGTGCAGGAAAGGGGAATGTCCCAGTCCCGTACTGTAGCAGGATCTCTGCTATCATTTGTCGGCCTTTCAAACGTTCACTCATATGGTGTCGGCCATATGAGTTTCGAACATTTGAAAGGTCAAACAAATGAAGGGCTCCCATATATATATATATATATATATATATATATATATATATATATATATATATATATATATATATATATATATATATATATATATATATATATATATATATATATATATATATATATATATATATATATATATATATATATATATATATATATATATATATATATATATATATATATGTAGGTTATACAGGCATAGCTATCCATCCACAACCTATTACCTATTTTTCCTATTTTTGTGTATGGGATCAGACTTTCACTTCAATATTGACAATCATTGACAGCCAAGGTTCACAGCACTGGTTGACCAGGCCTATAGATATATATATATATATATATATATATATATATATATATATATATATATATATATATATATATATATATATATATATATATATATATTTATTTATTTATGGAATTATACCATGTAATCAAGTTTCAGAAACTCAAAACTCATATGGTTGAGGCCATATGTTTGAGTTTCTGAAAATTCAAATGTAAAAAAAATGTGGACAACCCCCCTACAACCCCCACACTCAATGCAAATTATATAAATATATAGACTAACTCTGAGATCGCACTACAGTGGTGAAAAGTTTAAATTCCCCAGTCCCCACTATGCTACAATTCACATAGACATACTTTAATGGGAAGTTACCCTTTTTCCCACTGTAGTGTAATTTCAGAATTGGTATATATAATTTTCAGGGGTGCAGGGGAGGTCTTGCCCCAGTTTAAAAACATAGATTTTTTTTTTACATTCATGTTTTTGGAAACTTGTACATATGGTCTTGATCATATGAATTAATATGACAATATTACCTAAACATACACACACACACACACACACACACACATATATATATATATATATATATATATATATATATATATATGATAGCAGTGTAGCATTTGACTTTCCTGACAGCTGCATTTGCTGACAAAGTGAAGTTGTTTTACTGCTAGCATACTTTATGAATTGATGAGCTTTTCAAACATCGGAATCTTGATCATTGTCTGTGCGTATGGTATGTGCTTTTCACAACTGTAAGTGACTGTGTGTGTTAATGCAGAAACTTTTGTATATATTGAAAAGTTCACCATGTGAGATAAGAATGACTGAGCAAGTGTTTGTCAGTTAGATTAAGGGTCAGTATCCTTTTAGGTCAATAATAAGTGCACCTGACATTTTTCTTTGATACTATTGCTAATGGTGTTATTATAGAAATGGCAGTAGCAGTAAAATATCTAGAATGAAAGCTGTGCTGTTTATTTGCATGAGTTGCAACAATTGCTTTAATGAGTGGTCTCTGAAACAGTCGGTTGTAACAGAATCTTTCTCGTCTGGGGTTTTCAGTTTGCCTAGCAGGCCTACTCTAAATGCACCAAATTCTTTTACCTGATTCCTCCTTTTGGAAGTTAGCTCATTGATGCCTTTTTCTGTTTTTGAGCAAATGGACTTGTTTACATCACCCATATTACTTTTAATGACAAGATTAATTTAGAAAGACAAACCCTGAGAAGCAAATTCATTGTGGCCCAGACAAAACTGGTCTCTGTCTTCATTCCTTTCTTCTTCCAAATCCCATCGAGGACACCATTGCTTCACCCTTGGGACAGACCGGATATCTAGATTTTTGCAGTCTTGTGGTTAACAGCCTGCCTTCTCCATTTCTTATGATTGTCAAAGACTTTTTTTTCTCAGAGAGTATTTTCTGTCATTTCTTTCTCTTGGAGATCTTTTGTATGGAAATGTCCGCTGGATAAATGGACCTGCTTTTTTGTTAGCAGGGGGTTTAAAGCAGGTATAAACTCTTCCTGTGCCATCAATACCTTCACACCTTTTGGTAATTTTTGACTTCAGGGTCATTTACTTTATCATGTTCATTTTGCAGTTATTTCATATTTTCCTCTGCTCTTGGTTCTTCTCTGCCTACATTGAATGTTTGTAAAATGTTTGCAGGAGCACATTTCATGTCATATCTCCGAGACCCATTTCTCTTGTGGGTGATTTGTTTTATGACTGAGAAGCTTGCTTTCCATACACACACTTTTACTCTGTATCCTCTGCAGACATGTTCTTGTCATAAACAACCCTTTTCTTAGTGGCCATTAATTTTTTTTCTAAGAGAATTTCTGAGTTACAGAGCGTTTCTGTGAAAACTCCCCTTCTTGGCTGTCACTGTAGCACTGATTAATAAAAGTCTATCTGCAACGCAGACAACCTATTTTTAAATAGCAGCTCAGGTGCTGGAATAGCCGGGGGGGATGAGTGGCAGCACCAGTTCACCTATACTGGGGTAAGGAAATGGAGGTTTCAGTTGGACAATTGCCATGTCACAAGTTAAGGCTAGCACAGCATTAAATATATCAGAAATGGGAGTGTGGGTTTGGTTATCCCAGGCTGCTGATGGTATCCCTATGAGCTTTTGAGTGGAAGCATGCACAATCAAGAACAGGGTATAGGTCTCTTTACAGTTGTGCAGGCATTCCTTTCATCACCAGGGGTGGGGTTAAAATCTTATTAGAAATACCTTTTATTTTCTGGAAGCTGGTGAGGGCACAAATGACCTCCATGGCTATGTGGATGGTGCCCTCCATCTGGCTCTCATTCCAGCACTGGGGATACCCCTATGTAGGGGAATGGATGGGTTCTAGACATTTTGGGAGAGGCTGATGGTTGACAGGCATGGAAGCAAAGAGTGTAGATATAGAAAATGTAACTTATTTAGTTTTCCACAGAAGCAGAGTAGTGCTGACAGCTACCATCTTTGTTATTACCAGAATTGCCACAGTGTCAGACTTAAACAATTCACTGGCCTATGTTTTGTCTAATTAATCTTGGTGAATATATTCATCATTATCTGAAAGTCCACAGACTTTGCTAAGTTATTTTTGGGCAAGAAGGTCTATAGGCATACCCTTTCTAAGTTGTTAAATAATTATAATTACTAATACCATATAAAGCATAAGAAACATTTTCCCATCTCCCAGGGCCCTTTCCACTAAGGGAGTGACTACTTTCATTGTCTTTTTTTTTATAATGTCACAGTAAGACATCTTTGCACATGAACACTGACACGTGGCACTAAAAATTTGGTATTATTTTCCAGTCCATGTGTTCTTCGGGGACTACTACCATCATGTCATACTCTCGTGGTGGTGGCATTCCTAGAAATTTGGCTAAGGAGTCTGTCTTTATGTTTAATGAAGATGGGCATTATCTTTTGAGATTGCAAAGTTATATTATTTGCTATAATGACAAATTTAGATGAAGCCATCAATCTTTGCCAAAGCACCGCCCAAACATCCGCCACTTTCAGGGTTTCTTTCTTGTTCTGCATTCTTTCTCTTTTGATGTTCTTCTTTCTTTATTTTATCACTGTTCCTGAATAACTAGAGAGGGAAAGTTGTATGGTCTGAAATGAAACTGGATGGTGGTGGGGTGGCAATGTTCTGTGTCAGCCTGGGAGGATTTTGTCCAATGTGTGGTCCTAACACCTGCAACATCAGACCTGATGGTTGCCAAATGAGGACCCTCTTACATATATGTCATTATAGTGAGTTCATGCATTTTATTTTTCTCATTCAGAATACTTTTTCCATCTTCTAATATAACTCCAAAAGTATCACACAAAGAAAACAATTATTTTACTACTTTGACTGATTTTTTACCCAAACCTTTTTTCCCATTTTCTCTCTATAGTATTTTTTTTTATTTTCAGGATCAGGCCCTGTTTTCTAATGGCATTGTCATGTCATTTTTGACATCATGGAAGCAGGAAGGCTAGGTACATCTCAGACATTTATGTCCTTAAGAAAACAGAATAATTAGAAGGGTCACCATTTCTAAGTAAAGGAACGGAAAAAAACATTACACCTTGTTACTTGCAGCATTCAGTTTTCTCTGTGTCCATTATCAGTCATAGACAGATTTATGTACCTGAACTAGAAAATAAAATTGCAACTACATCTCTTGAGTTTGAGTGAAAGCACTGAATAAACTACTCTTTCAAACATGGCATTTAAATGTACCTTAGAATGTTGTATAAGATTTCATTTATTTATTTGACATTTATTTACCAGGAAAGTCCGACTGGGCAAGTGTCCTTTTTTAGTGGAGGACTGGGGAGAAAAGCTCCAAAATTACATTAGTACGGTTATACTTTTACATGTAAAATTCAGATACAATACAATAAAGATAATAATCATCACTGTCTGCAACCAAATTCAATCAGTAACTCAACAATAGCAATGTGGTGTTATAAAAATGTTCTAGGTCTAGCACATATTATCAGCAGAATAATACAGATGAAGTTATGTGAAGGTAAAAGAGTAGAGGAAAAGAAGGTAGAAGGTGGTAGGTAAGGATTACAGATGGCAAGGATTGAAAAAAAGGCTAAGATATGATTCCAGCTATGACAGTTGAACAGGTAACTAGGTTGGTATAGGACATTGGCACGTCCAGTTGTGAGATAGATGTTCCTTCAGCTGGGATTTGAAGGAAGAGTAGTGGGGAGTAAGTCTAAATGTTTCAGGAACTGAATTCCAGGCTTTTGCTACCCATGAGAATACAGGCTAACTAAAGATGATCTGTGAGGTTTATAAATGGATAATAGATGCCTATTAGAGTAGTGTAAGTCATGAGATGGAGTGTAATATTGCAGCAAGGTTGAGGTAGCTTGTGAAAAGGGGGTGTTATGCAGTATTTTGTGTGTTAATGTGAGCTGATGAAAAGTCAGCAGGTGTGGGAGTTCAAGCCAGTGTAAGGCTTTGAGAGAGGAGCACTGGTGAGTACTGGGGTGCTGGCAAGTGGCAGACCTAGCTATTATATTGTAACATTGACTGAGCTCTACTATTAGTGAACAGTGAAGATTAGTTAAGATTGGGGATGCATAAAGAAGTGATGGTAAGAGACAGGAGTTTGTGAGAGTTTCTTTAGAGGGATTTTTGAGGAATTTATTTACTCTGTACAACATGCACAGCTTTTGATTGGTCTTTTTTATGCAGTTACTGATATATAGACTGAACATGAGATTGTTGTCAATTGTAACACCTAGCAGCTTGGTGTGTGACACAGCATTGATTCTAGTATTATTATGAGAGATAATTCTGAAGGTATTGTTATTAAAGGGAGATTGCCTAGGTAGGAATCGCATGAGCTGTGTTTTATTGGAGTTGAGTAGCAGCTGGTTCTTGGTAAGCCATGACTCAATGGAATTAAATGCTCCTGAGCTACACTTTGAAGATTAGTAAGATTGTGTGAGGAGCATATTAAAGTAGCATCATCAACGTATTGACTCAGGGTAGCTTGTTTTGTAGAGCTATGAAGGTGGTTGATAAAGATGTTGAAAAGGAATGGGCCTAGAATGCAGCCTTGAGGAACTCCAGTGCTTACTGGTAAGTATGGAGAGAGACGGGAGTTCCATTTAACTGAGTGATATCTATTGGATAGGTAACTGTTGAACCTTCATAGCGCCACAAAACAAGCTATGCTGAGTCAATACGTTGATGATGCTACTTTAATATGCTCCTCAAACAATCTTACTAATCTTCAAAGTGTAGCTCAGGAAGCATTTAATTCCATCAAAATGAAATCTAAACCCACCCCATGGCTTACAAAGAAAACCAGGCAGAAAATTCAACAGAGAAATAAAGTTTGGGCACTATGGAGAACAACTAAAAACCCTGTAGACCAACAACAATTCAGGCAAAAAAGAAATGAGTCTAAGAAAGCTACACTCGAAGATAAAAAAAAACTTTTACTTCCACCTCCAACAGACCAACCAAAATAATCCACAAACGTTGTGGGCTAGCATATACAGACTACTTTAACCAGGCCAATCCGCAACACCACCCACTATAGGATCAAATTCTGACAATCCAAAGCAAACTGCTAATGCTTTTAATACCTTCTTCACTGAGACCATCCAAACACTTGCTAATCAACTAACAGCCGATAGCTCTGCCCTGCCAACCAATACCACTAACTATCTTCCAACTCTAAACCTTCAACCTGTCCCAACTTCCCTCATCTGCAACCTCTTACGTAAACTAAAACCTACTACAGCTACCTGCTGAATACCTGCAAAAGGCAGCCAAAGTCATAGTTTATCCTGTATCATTGCTGATAAATAGAGCCATATAAGAAAGCACTATTCCCACCATCTGGATAATCTCTTACATTATCCCCCTACACAAGGGAGAAAACTCCAGAGAATATTCTAACTATCGTCCCATAGCTCTACTTTCCCCATTAGCTAAACTAATGAAAAAGTGCATCCACAGACAGTTACTAGACCACCTACTCCAGAACAATTTACTGGCCAAATCTCAACATGGCTTCAAGCCTTTCCACAGTATAACTACTCCACTCCTATCCTTCACTGACAGCATCTATAAAAAAACGTAATAACAATCTTCTCTCTTCAGCACTTTTCATCGACCTTTCAAAAGCATTCAACATGGTCAACCACCACTTACTTCTCAGTATTCTAAAATCCTTCTCTCTGGACACAAAGACTATAAAATGGTTCCAGTCCTACCTTGATAATAGACAACAGGCAGTGCTATGGGACAACAACATCTCATCCCATCTCCCAGTTACCCTAGGTGTTCCTCAGGGCTCTATATTGGGCCCCCTCCTTTTCTCAATATTTATCAATGACCTCAACCTAGCTATTCCTTTAACTAACTGTGTACAATACTCAGATGATTTGACAATAATCTGCTCAGCTAAATCTCAATCCCAGCTACAGACTCTAACTCAGACAATGTTCAATAAACCAGAAAATTGGTTTCTACAACGTTGCCTCCTCTTGAACCCCCAAAAAAAACAAACTCCTCCTCTTCACTCCTACCCGTAAATCACTACCAATGAACTTTTCAGTCTTATCTAGTAATGGTACACTTATATCTCCCGATCCAACAACTAAACTTCTAGAGGTAACCATTGATAACAACCTGAACTTTGAAACCCATATCAACAATACCATAAAAACTGTCAACAGGAAACTAGGTTCCCTCTATAGGATAAAACCCTTTCTCTCCCCCTAGCCAGAACCACTATTGCCTATTCCCACCTTATCTCCACACTTCTCTATGCTTCTTCCATATATACTAACTTGTCAAAAAATAACCTTAACAAGCTAGCCAACGCTTACAATAGCATTGCCAGATTTGCTACTGCTTCCTCCTTTAGGACCCATCACTGCCATAATCTGAAACAATTAGGCTGGTTAGAGCTTCTGAATCAGATTCACTTTAAACAACTCACCATTGCACACAAAACCCTTTTCCAACCTACCAATACCCCAATACTTGCTAGTCTCATTACCCAATATAAGAACCTTTCAACTTTACGCTCATCTAATAAACTACTTGTATCAACATGTAAATCTAATAACATGGCAGGAGATGCTTTGTTCTCAAATGCAGTTGGAAAGTATTGGAACCAACTCCCCCATGAACTTACATCACTGTCTTCATTTACACTTTTTAAACACAATCTGAAACTCTATCTTAAAACCCATTGGTTATGTCCCTGTACAAATCCAGAATAATCTCATACTGTATCCCAGATACCCTCTCATAAGACCTAATTCCTGCTCTATCTGTGTCTTTTTAGATCAAGGCCTATCCTTGCAAAAACATATATTATCCTAATAGGTATTTTAAATTATCTCTAGTTAAATTCTTCTGCATATAATCCTAACGCATCCTACCTAAGGCAGGCAACAAGTATTGTTTAAACTGTGAGCATTGCTGAACTGTTGAAACTTGAAGTATGCATTTCTTTAACAATTACTTTCTAGTTACTAATGAAGTCTTGTACATAAAGTCTAAAATATCTTATCTAATGCTTGTAACATGTTTTTTGTATAAACTGTGAAGATTCCTGAACTGCTTACAATTTGTAGTATTTAACTGTATAACAACCAGTACCTGTGTGTTATTAGTCTAGTAATCTCTTGGAGCTTATCTCCCCGGGACTCTACTGAAAATGGACATAAATCCAGTTAGACTATCCCGGTCAACAAATGTAAAATAAATAAATAAAATTATAGGGTCATTTCAGTTAAGCCAAGTAGTGAAAGTTGGGATAAGAGTTTAGGGTGGGAAACAGTATCAAAAGCTTTAGACAGGTCTAGAAATAGAGATGATACAAGGTAGCCATTATCATGTGCTTTATTTGCTGTGTTTGTGAAACAGAGAAGAGCAGTGGTAGTACTGTGAGCAGGTCTAAATCCATGTTGTGTGAGAAAATGAAGATTATTGTCAAGAAGGTATTGAAGCAATTGTTTATGGATGCATTTTTCTAGAATTTTTGAAAGTAGGGAGTGAATCGCTATAGACCTGTAGTTTGATATTTCAGTGGAGGTGCCCCTTTGTGAATAGGGAGGACGTGGAACTTTTTTCAGGGGGTGGGGACATAGGCTTTTTTGATAGATCTATTAAAGATAATTGAAACTAAATAGGCAATAGTCTGCTGTCATTTTTAGATACTCATTAGGGAGATTATTGGCAGAAGGGCAGCATGGTTTGAGTTTGTTTAGCAGGGACTTAATGAAGGAAGTGGTTACTGGTTGTATAGTGAAAGAGGTAGGACATGGATTGTGAGGTATAGATGTAGCTGTAGGTGATGTTGGGAAATTGTTAGTAATAGAAGCTATGTTGTCAATGAAATAAGAGTTAAACTGAGATGCTGTGTCTGAGGAAGTACTGTTAGTAGAAGGTTGAGGGGAAGACTGTTTGCCAGGGTGTAGAATTTTGATGATTGTATGCCATAAACTCTTTGGATTGCTTTTGTTCTTGTCTTGTGGGTTTGAGTAAAATTTTTTTTTAATCTAAGTTTACTTGTTTTTTTTTTTTTACAAGGTTCTTCAAAGTGTTATAGATTAGTTTGAGCTTTTTGTTTAGAACAGCATGCCCAGGCTTTATCTCTTTCTTGTACAAGGGATTTGGTATAGTTAGAAAGCCAGGGGGAGTGGTTATTTTAACTTTTTTTTTTCAAGCAGGAGCAAGTCTGTTTAAAGTGTTTAAGAATGTAGAGCTGAAATTTTTAACTGCCTCATTAAGTGATAGATATTTAAGGAAAGGCCAGTTATTGGTATTTAGAAATCTAAATCTCAAAATGCACTCGCTCGAAGCACTCCTTAAAATGGAGAACATTGACATTTGTGCTGTAACAGAGACCTGGTTCAAGGCAGCAGAAAGCACCCCTGCACTACCAGGTGATAACTTATTCTACACCTTTAAGCCTCAAAACCTGGACCGAAGCTCCAAAGGCGGTGATGTTTCTATATTCATAAAGGATGCACACACCTCCAGACTGGTAACCCGGTATAATGCATCTGAGATACTTCAGGTGCAGCTAACACTGGGTAAGACAGCGACTCAGGTCGTAGCCTACTATAGGTCTCCAACTATGTCCCAAGACTCACATTCCACATTCCTAAGCACCCTGGAGAATATTAGGGTCCAACCTAACACTCTCATACTGGGCAAGTTCAACTACGCCTCCATTAACTGGGAAAACAACTCATGTAGCAATACACTTGCCCAATGTTTCCTGGAATTCATTAATTCCAATGCCCTTGACCAGCTCATTCTTACCTCCACTAGAGGTAGCAACATCCTTGACCTGGTCATTACTAACATGGGCGACCATAGCTCTACACCAATAGTCAACTCCTTCCCTGGTTAGATCTGACCACAAACTAATCACCTTAAAAATCTACATCCATCCCACCCCCTAACACCCACCCCCACCCCACCCTGCAAAGGCAACCACCATGAAAAACTTCTCCAAAGCTAACTTAGGGCTCCTAAAAACAGAGGTGGCTAACTTCACAGCACCCATGCAAATGGAGATCAATTGCATGACCACCAAATCATACACCAATGCACTGTACAAACACCTACACAAATGCATGGATCTCGCCATACTGAATAGAACCAAGACACTCTCCTCCAAAGAAAGGAAGCCAATCTGGTGGTCCCCTGCCATAAACAAACTCTACAACAGAAATAGGAAACTGATGCAGAATAAGGTGAAGTCCCAAGACTGGAAAAACTCCCTTATAAGCCTCAACAAAAGTTGAGATACCTCATCAAATCCTCTAAAGCTATGAAAACAGAATTGCAGCAGATAGTAAAGACAACCACAAGGCCTTCTATAGTTATGTAAAGAATCTCCATGGCAATACCCATATTTGCTCTGCGCTACTGCACAATGGTACCTCCTATACCGAGCCAACAGATATTGCCAATATACTGGTCGACAGATTTAGTGCCAACCTTTCCCCTTTCTCCCCAAGGGACCAGTCACAATACCAGTAGATTGCCAAGCACCCAGTATTACTGCTGCACAGGTTAAAGCAGCACTGTCCAAGGCCAAGAATACAGCTTCTATGGGACCTGACAATATCTCTGGCTGTGGTCTACATGAACTACAGAGTGAACTGGCACCTCACCTGTGTGCCCTGTTCAATCACAGCCTCACCTCAGGCTTTGTCCCTACCAAATGGCGCACTGCTAAAGTCATCCCTCTCCACAAAGGAGGAGTGACTACAGATCCTGGGAACTGTCGCCTCATTAGCCTGACAAGTCTGATATGCAAAGCTATGGAATGCATCATCATGGATCTAATAAACAAGGAAATAGGGAATTTCCAAACTCTGGATCCCACATAGTTTGGTTTTCTGAAGGGTTGATCATGCCTGCTCAGTTTGGTCAACTTCTTTGAGTCAGTCACCAGAGCTGTGGATGAAGGCATGGTGGTTCATAGAGCCTACATTGATCTGGCCAAGGCCTTTTATACCATTCCCTACTCAGGAATCATAGAAAAACTCACTAAGTTAGACATCAACCCCTATATCACTAGGTGAGTTGCAAACTGGTTCACAGGTAGAACCCACAGTGTGAAAGTAGCTGACTCCAAGTCAGACTGCCGACCAGTCACAAGTGGAGTCCCACAGGGTTCGGTCCTGGATCCTCTCCTGTTTGGTATCTACTTCTCTGAAGTCCAGGCCAACACAAATGGACTCTGGCTGACAAAGTTCGCAGACAATTTCAAGTTGGGAGCTATTATTAACTCTCTGAGTGATGTTGACATCCTACAGAAAGGCCTCACTGAGACCACAGACTGGTGTTAGAACCATGGCCTTAAACTCAATGCCAAGAAATGTGTCATTATCCCCTTTGGGGAAAAACCCAGTTCCCATGAATTACCACATTGATGGTAGTCCACTGAACACAGAAGACATTATAAGAGATCTGGGAACACAGGTTGACAGCAACCTCTCTTTTGACCACCACATTGCCACTGTGGTCAGAAAGTTCTTCTATGTGAGATATCTCATTACTAAGGGTTTTGCACCCAGGAAGAAAGAGGTCATTGTCTCCCTTTACTCTTCCCTCATTAGACCAATCATTGAGTACAATGCCCCATTTGGCATGTACCTCACTAAACACCTGCAACAACTGGAGTGGCCGCAAAAGTACCTCGCAAAGAGGATCCTAGCCCTTAAACATTTGTCCTATATGGACAGACTAAAAAAACTCCAGGTATTCTCTGTCTCATATCACCTACTTAGAGGCAATCTCTGCTTGACTTACAAAGTCATGTCTGACCCAGCTCTGTTAGAAATGCTACATCTAAAGAAATCCCAATCCCTCAGCACCACACACTCCAGAGACCTCAACCTCATTGCCACAATCAACAGAACATGCTGGAGGGACAGGTTCATAACCCAGAGACTGCCCATGCTATGGAATAGACTTCCCATACATGTCAAGTAGAGCACCTCACTGGCCTCTTCAAGAGGAATCTTGATGAGTGGATGGGAAATAGAAAATTCACCCCAGAGATCACTCCAGTGACTTTACTCGACAGAGGCACTGGGAACTAAGATCGGGTGGCACGATGCCAGGGTAATCCTATGGGCTAGGCTTGTAAAGGCTTCAGGGCCAGTAGCCTAGTACATACCTATGAACCTATGAATATTGGTAAAGGTCTCCTGGTAAAAGTGGGTTAAGTTGCATACACACTTGTATGTATGTTGTTTCTAGGGGTATTTAAGTTTATTAGTACAGATTGGATGGTGATCACTAAATGAATCAGGTATTACTTTGGTTTGTATAAAATTACTGAGGTGGGAGACTAAGAGCCAGTCAATAATGGAGCCATTATGATGTGATGAGTTGTTAAAGGTTGGGGTGGTGATGAGTTATGAAAATCCATAAAGGGTAATGGTGTCAGTAGGGAAGTGGGAGTTAAGTTTCACCCAGTAAATGTTAACGTCACCTCAAGAGTATTGTTTCTAGTGAAATATTAGTTGATATCCAGGACAGGACATTTTCATGAGTGGTAAGATTATTACCAGGGGGTATGTACAGAGCAGTTAAACAGATACTTTTATTATTATTTAACTTAAGAATGGTAATAATAAGTTCAGTTTTATCAAAAGTAGCTGTAGGGTGGTTGTAGATAGTTAGAGAAATAGAATCAGGGTATAGTATGGCTATGCCCCCTCCTTTGTTTTGAGTTGGTCATCTCTGATTATTTTGAAGCCAGGGAGAAGTACTTCAGTGTCTTTAATGTGTGGCTTGAGACAGGTTTCTGTAATTACTAATATGTCGGGGGAATATTAAGTCATCCAGGCATGTAGTTCAGAATTTTTTTTACAAATGCTGCGTATGTTTAATGAAATCATTTGAAGTTTATTGCATGAAGTTGGACAATAATTTGGAGGTGGGGATGGTGTAAAGTTAGGACCTGGATTGGGGTGAATATCTCCATATTGTAGCAGAAAATCTAAGGGTGTTATTGAAAAAGATGCAAAAGTTAAGCTGGTAGTTTTTCCAGAGGCAGTCAGAAAAGTAAAAGATCACAGTAACTTTACTGTAAATCACTGGAGAATTTTACCCCCAATACTCTCCTCAGAAGACCGAACTGTCTCAATAAAATTATAACAGGAATGTCAAAAACCTTGACTGCTAACCTTTTCTTTCAACATAGCATCCCCATTTGGGTGTTTTGAGGTGTAACATATTAGTAAATAATAACCCATTGGAATAATGCACTACATCAGGGACATTAATCCTAAGGAAAATATTAAGTTATGATTTTTTTCTCCTGTTTTTGTTATGGATATTTTTCAGCAGCTTATCCTGTTCATTAAATGCCTTTTGCCCCCGCCCCCCCCAAACTGCTATTTCAGTTTTTTTCTTTTAGAAGTGGCTGGCTAATGCAACATTTCTTATTCAAAGAGAATTTCTAAAATGTTGAAGCAAGTTGCTTGTCTATTTGCTTTACAGAGTAGTTCTAGTGAAAAGTCTGGAGATTTAGTAAGACTGCAGTTCAGTAAAGTTGAGGCAACTCTTTAAAAGACAACTGTTCTTTGAACACAACCTTTCTACATTCCTGGGTGCATTTAGGTCCAGAGATTTTGTGCACTACCTCATATAAAAATATATCACGTAGATGTAGAACTATCCCTTTCAGTCAGTCGGAATCAGTCTTTGAAGCTTTCAGCTTGGATGTTGCATCAAGACACCCTTATGGATAACTCACTGCCCTTTAATTATCATGTCTCTGCAGTACTTAGAAACTTCTTCCATATGGTCTGGTTAATAATCAAGGACATCTTAACTAGAACCATATACGTCTTTCTTCCATTGTAGTAGTGTCTTATTTACCCGATTAGTGAATATAATGCCCCTTTCATATGTGTACATTTTGAAACATATCACTCAGCTGGAGAGACCCTGAGGTTTGTAACCAAGAAAAGCCACAGGCCTCAAGTCCTTTAGTTATTCAGACTAACTACTTACTCACCATCTTGTTTCTGTTTCCTGTAGAGTTCTTAGCATTAAACTATGCATATCCTTTTCAACCAGAAGATGCCTTACCCTCATTGATGTACTGAGTGTTTATAGAACTGTTTTCTCAAATATGTGTAAAAAGGTCCTTATCTTTTGTTTATAGACTAGTAGGGCACACAGTTATGAGTCTTACTGCAGCATGTTCTCCACCTATTCAATAATTTTCTCCTACATATTAAGCAAAGCAGTACCCTACTCTAATTCAAGTCTAACATAGACAGTTGGATAGATGCTCATAAATTGTTCCTGGCCCTATCTTTTATGACTGTCCTTAAAGCAGGAGGTCTCCCTTTACATTGAGTGTCCTGGGTTAGACTGTTAAGTGTCTGACTACCTATGAAATTACTAGAGTAAAAAAATATACTTGTAGCTGCCAAAGGTATATGAGGTACACACAAAACGAAATAAAATGTGAAAACTCCAGTAATACCACCATGAACAATTGAATCTTTTAATGGAACATAGAACAAGTAAAACAGAATAAAATCGATAAGTGCTTTCGGAAATATCTTTCTTCATATCGTCGATCTGAAGAAGGATATTTCCGAAAGCGCTTATCGGTTTTATTCTATTTATTCTACGTTCCATTAAAGGATTCAGTCATTCATGGTGGAGTTACTGGTGTTTTCACATTTTACCTATGAAACTAGAGTGGTGTAATTAGACTTATCACAACAGTAGATATTTGAATGATCACTGCTGCAGCAACCTTAGGGATATTGGTTATATCTTGCTAAAGATATAACAGCTGGACAGCTTCCCAAGCTTTCTGGGCACATTCCATGTTCCAAAAATGTTAGTCAGCTCGAGTTGAGGGAAAAGTTCTTTGTTGCTTATTTGTCTGCTTCTGGTTTGCTGCAAAAAGTTTTGTTACAGAACTTTCACTTAATATTTAAGTTAAACCTACATAAGTTTGCTGAATTCTCAAAGTAACCTATCAATTAGTGAGTAAGAAATCTGTTAGCACTAAATGTGCTAAAGTAAGACATTATTACTGTATGTGTTAAAAACATCCTACGCAAAGACAAAGCAAATCAAAAATACACCCACTGCCCCCTTGCTTATTCGCCATGCAGTCTAAGCAGTCAACCATGACAACAGAACAAATTAAATATTTTACAGCAAATGTCTTTTCTTACACTGTCAAGTCATAGCATAAACTGTAGTTAAGCTGCTTGTGTTTTTTTCTGTCATTTTTCCAGAAAACGTCTTTGATTACCCATCTTGTCAGAAGTCAACAGCATCAAGTGTTCTTCATATAAGCAGAATGTAGACTCTTTTACTGCATAATCTGCTTACTTGTAATCTTTTTGGTTGATTAAATATCCATTATCTTAAAAAAACTTACATTTTAGAATGCACAAAGGTATTTGTTTAATTATATTTTTAGTTGTGGAATGGAAAATGTGATGTCTGAGTTATTTTATTTAATTATGTGTGGGTATACACACACACACACACACACACACACACACACACACACACACACACACACACACACACACACACACACACACAGTTCATTGTAATCTATAATAAGCTTGGGTGCTTTGCTGCTGGAGTTCATGAACAGTAAACATGCTGTGAAAGCTGTACATTCAAACAACATTTATGAGTATTTATCCAAGTTTCTTTTTTTTTCTATCCTGGATGTAACCAAATAGCCTGTGATCCTATTCCTTAAAACAAACATTACATTTAATTGCAATGTTTATGCATCATTATCTTTCATCCCTATCTCCATCGTTTACATCAAATCATGGCAGGCAAGAATCTGTTATAGTACATTGAGTGCCAAGCTAATGTTTTGACATTGGGAAAAACATAAACCTGTTAACAACTTCCCTAGAGTGAGATCTTATTGTAACAGCTCTGAAGGGGAATCTTAAGAATTGTTAAGGATTCCCTAACCACAGTTATGATTGGGTCTTGCTTTAGGAGCTAACATGCAGATGGTGCCAGTCAGACAGCCAGCAAATAACAGCAGAAGAATATAAAACAGTTTTGTTTCTGTCTGCTGTCCATGTCTGTCCACTTTCTGTGAGTTTGTCTCATGTTTTTGCTCTGCACCTTGCAACTGTTTTGATTTTCTGTCAAATCATGGAGGATTACAGTCAGTCAATAATTTCAGATATTAGTGTTTCTTGCTTCTCATTGCTCAGAAAATGGATTGTTGGGAAACTTGTTGTTCTGTTTTCTTAAATAAATAAGATCTGCTTCCCATGTAATTTTTGGATTTGCCTAGAATATTGTAGCAAAGAAGCTGAGAGGTGCACTGCTGTGTGTTTGACAGCTTTAAGTGCTTTATTGGCTTTCAAAGGTAAAACTCTTTTCATTTATATACTTTTTTTCAGTAACTGATAATACATAGACACACAATAAAGCACCAAGTCAGCGAAGAAAATGCCAAATGTAACACATGTTTTTCGACAGCGTAAACACTCAGAATCACTTAAAATCACGCTTTTATTGAAATCACAATAAAAGTGTGATTTTAAGTGATTCTGAGTGTTTACGCTGTCGAAAAACACGTGGTACATTTGGCATTTTCTTCGCTGACTGGGAGCTTTATTGTGCGTCTCTGGGTTCTTGTTTTGGATTTACTGGTTTTCATTGGAGCCCTTGCATCTTTTTGTGATAATACATAGAGCAGACAAAGTTACATGCACTATAAAGAGTTATGATCAGGACCTTGATAATAAATTTTTATGTATTTTTCAAATGGATGCATAGATTCACCTCTCTAGCTTCGATCTTGGAGTGAACTTCTTGACATCCATATCTCAATCACATAATAAGACAATTATGACCAGGTGTTGCATAATACAGACAATCTGAGCTGAAACAATGCTCTTTCTACAAATCTGACTTCAAATATTTGAAAAGATTTATGGAAGGGCAAGGAAATGTCTTTATGTGTCAGTCTGTTCTAGAGGTACTAAATGTATGCAGATAATGTGATTTGAAAGAGTGTCATGCATTAAGCTGCATGTATTTCTGGTGTTTAGATCTTCTTAACTACTAAACAAAGTTAGGAATGTTTAATTTCCAAGAAACTTGGACATTCCAGTTATGGAACTGCACCTCCTCTTCATAGTATGAGTATAATATGGTTGATTTTATAGGATGCAGTGTGACAGAAACAGAACTAATTATGAACACTAGGAAGTCACTGAGTTACACATACATTGATCTTCTTTGTATTATTTCTACTTATCTTCATTGTAGTCATTAACCCTTGTGTTAAGGGGGTACTGTCCTCTCTTGAAAGATAGCAGTTCAAATGTCCTTGGAAAAATTCATCAGCTTCATTAAGCAGGCATATATCACTTCTAATCAGCCAGTAAAACATAGAACAATGTAACAATTCTTTCAGCTTTAAAAGTATAGCATTTTCCCTTAGCATCCATGCTTTTCTTGATAAATACTCCTTTTTACCTTAACTCTATGACAAGCCCAGATAAATAAGAAATAAATGAATAGTTATATTCCAAAGGAGGATGATACATAAACTGCAATTCCTTCCTAACAAATGTTCTACAGCTTCCTGTTTACACTGGAGTTGTCTTATCTCTGCCTCATGCATTATTAAATTCTGCCATGCCATTTGGTTTGACAACATATCTGAGAAGGTAGTTCCACCTCTAAGCAATATCTGTGTGCAAATGCTTACTGCCCTCAGGTGTGAGTACCTTCCATTTATGTTTAAAGGACACCTCCTTTCAATTATCTTTATAATGACTGTAAAAGACGTTTCCTCTTGTACTTTGTTACTTTATTCAGGTACATGAATTTTTCTTTCATTTCCTCTCTCTTTGACTTTTCTTTCACCTGTGCTATGTTCCCTTAGTCATTTTCATATATTTTTGTGCAGTGCTTGTATAATTTTTGCTCCTTTTCTTTGCACAGATTTCATTCTGCCAGTGTTTTTAAAGGAACTGGGGCTTCAGATTTAAATGAATTAAACCAAGAGTTATGTCGTCAGGAGTCAGAGCAAAAGATAAGTAGCATCCACTCTATACTAGTGAGGCCTTCCTGTGCATCTCAGAATACCTCATCGTCTCTTATTACCTTCTCACACCGACTGTACGTGTTTAGGTCATCTGATATAGTTATAACAATACCTCCTTTTCATTTCTAGCACTATCTACATTTCGTCTCCCACCTTGTTCTCTGTCCTTTGGTTTTGCTACCCATTCAACCTGATCATGGCTTCTGTAGTGATCCTCTTTCTGAATCTTTGTACAATACTTTAACCTCCAGTCCCTTTACTTCCTTCTACAGGCACCATAGATGACTGGTTGTGTAACTCAACCACTGGTACAGTGTTTATAACTCTTCTTCCACTAACGTGATTTCACAGCTACCCTCTCTGTAATATGTCTGTTTACAGATAACACAAAAACTCTAATCATGGAAAAGTAATATGCATATTAACCCTTCCAACAAGACTTCTTCAATGTCTGTTTTTTTTGGTCCCCTTGGAACTCATTGTTATTGGCCTGGCCCCCAGTAACCAACGCTCATGCTGGGTGGACCAGCTACTCTTCAACTCCTGCACAGACTTACTCCATTTTTCCACTTTTTGGTGGGACCCGTTGTGAATCTGGAGAGTATCCCTGAGGCTCAGCACATTTGTGCTTCCGTCTGAGAGAATGGAGTTCATGACCTACCCATTTCCCTTTCCCCACCCACCACCCTCATTGTTTACATCTGAGGGCAAATCCCCTCTTTGGAGCACACAGCTCTGAGGAAGCATATCACTGAGCATCCTTCCATCTGAGATGGGTATGGCCATCCCTTCCCTGCTGCTCCATCAGTTGCCTGAGCCACTAATAAAACCCAGGTTTGCTGGACCATAGTCAGGACTTTATCCGTCTATGCCACCAGCAGCTAACTTCTTCAATTTCTTGATAAAAATTAGGCAGGCTACATAAACAGGTCCACTTTTTGTTAATACTTGCATGACCTAGTCAAACAATATGGAAATTTATTGGATTAGCAAGTGTTTTTCACACTCTGCCTGCCTACCATCAGCCCTGCTGCAATTAAATGGGGACACATGTCCCTAGTTGGCCAATTGCTGATATCAGTAGACTTTCACCCAGGCAGCTATCAGGGTTTCTTGAGTTATATAGCCCAATTTTTTTCTTCTCTAGTCCAGTCTTCTCCTCTTGACAACTGCCTTCTCATGAGGAATTACATGTTCCCTCATGCACCTCGTTAGGACTATTACTTGCATGGTTTGGCATGGAGAATGCCCATGTTCTACCTACAAGCAACACTTCCCCCAAAAGGTAGTCACCTTGAAGTAACTCATGGCACCTTGCTTCTCTCAAGGATGGGGAACTTTTTTGTTCGCACACTCACATCCTGCTTTGCCAAACTCTTCTAGCACGTGAGAACTGTTAACTGAAATCAGGTCTCATAAGTTGTAACCAGGATTTTATTCTGCTATATCATGGAGCCAGTTAAATTATTAGATTTATCTGAAACAAGTTTCCACATGTGAATCTCTGTTTTCTGGTTCTATTACATCATTAAATTAAACTATTCAACATGTTTTTTTTTTCTTTTCCACATGATTCCATCCCTTTTGTCAAAACTGGGGTTGACTTGGCTGGGTCTGTAATTTTCTACTTCCCCTTTGTTTCCATTTTCATAGAGTAGAATTGTGCCTATTTCCCCCAATTCTTTTGTTAATTGCCCATCCATCAATGAACTGTTGAAGTAGTTAAGAGGTGTGATTAGTTCTGCACATTCTTTTCCATCAGACTCAGATAAGGCCAGACTTAGCAATTGCAGGACCAGATTTGGACCATTTTGGTGAAACCTCTTAGCTTCCCCCCACTTGCTGGCTTCCCAGACTGAAGACTATTTTGGACTAGGTATCAGAATATATGCTATTACTGTGTATTAAATAATACATTTGTTTACATATTAATTTTTATTTTGCCATAAGACATGTTAAAGTAAAAGTAAAATATTGGACTCCTAGATTATCCTCAGATCTAGTATTGCCTCCTGTGTGTAATGGACCACTGAAGTCATGTGCTTCAGCAGGTCGGTCCACACTGGCTTACCAGTAAACATGCCCCTAAACTCTTGCATTGCCTAGATCTCCTAAATCTGGGTAGGGGAGATGACTGCACACTTCTCCCTCACAATACTGTATATATGTATTTCTTTTTTATTTCTATTTTTTCTCTCTTTCCAGTTTCCCTCCTTAACTTTCTCCTCATTTGGTTCATGCCATACCCTCCATCACACACCATGCCCAAAACCTGTGCATATTATAAATGGTTTTGTTCTTTGTATATTATTTTATCAGTAAAATATTATAATGCATGAAATTATAACAGTATTGAAGTACTTTTTTCACCTATTTTACTAACTGAATTCTTGCACCATCTCTGTGTATGATTGTGTTCACTGATGCTGCATACTATCCCGAGTAAAACCTCTCTGAACATTTGCTCTTATATCAACACTGTTGCAGGGTGGGATACCAGATCAGTGCTTTGTGGATTTCTAAATACATTTTATTGTTTTTTTGGCTGTACTTACATCATGCTGTGCCTGAAAATTTTCTGTTTGGATCAGTTCTTTACCATGTTTGACAAACTATAAGTAAATAAATAACATAAATAAAAAGTAATGGTGGTAATTTTTAGACATATTTGTGGTTGAATATGGTTAACTCTGTAGGTATTAAAAATATTATCAAAATCAATTGGAGCATTTTTAAGAATAATGAGAGATCTTGGAGAAAGCTGGATCCAGACCGAATTTTGTAAACACAACAGCAAAGAATTAAAAAAAAATTTTGAAAATCAACCACATTCATCAGTCCTTAGTAAAGGGACTAAAAAGTGCGGAAGTTGTTCTCAGTGTAGTTTCATTTTAACTGATGAATTTATTATTTTGGACAGTTTTGTTAAAACCAAGGCATATTTACTGTATGGTAATTGTAATACTAAGGGGGTAGTTTATATTGTTATGTGCAATGGGTGCCTATGTTACTAAATTGATAAAACAAAGTTTTAAAAGGAGAATTTATGAACATTTCTATGATGTTAGTAAGCAGAATTCCAATAATGGCTTATATAAACATTTCCTGTACTCTCAGAGTTTTTCTGGCTTTAAATTTGGGCTGACAAACTTGGATGGCACAGTGGTGCAGCGGTAGTGTTGTCGCCTCCCAGGAAGAGGTTCTCCAGTTTGATTCTTGGCTGGAGTGCCTTCTGAGTGGTGTCTGCATGTCCTCCCTGCATTCGTGTAGGTTTCCTCTGGGTGCTCCGGTTTCCTCCCATGTTACAAAGACATGTATCTGGAGTATTTCTCCCTGGGCCTCTGCTGAAAATTGGCTTTGTTCTAAATCAGACTTTCCCAGTTAACAAATGTTAAATAAATAAAAATAAGTAAATAAAAATTGGGATACTTGAAATGGTACTTCCATACCTAAGAAGATGATCTTGTGTAAATATGTTTGAATATAGGGAATATGTTTTTCATATGAAATTAGATGGTATTACTTTTCCAGGTTTAATAGACTCTTTATCTTTGTTGCCAGTGTTGAAAATGAGAGCAGCCGATGTGTGACTATGATGTTTTTATTATCTATCCATTTGTTCATTGTCTTTCATTTTAACCCATTTTTTGTTATAGTAATAAGTTGTAGTTTTAAGAAATAAGATTGGATGACATGGTTGTTTTTTTATTGGATAATTTAATGACTTGGAATTTATTTAAACTAGATTCTTGCTTATTTAGTTCTGATGAAGTCCTAGAACATTTCTGTAATGTTGAAAACCTTATGTTTTAATAAATTCATTGTGGTCTTATATGTGATCTGAACATGTTTCCATTTGTACCACATTTCAGTTTTATTATTAGTGTAAAACTTACAACAGGCAGATTAAACAATTAAACATAAGCATACATGTGTTATTAAACACCAACTTCTCAGGACTTAAAACATGTCAAATAAAAATATAGTAAAAAATCAGAAAAAAAGGAATTCATTAATATATAAGCTTCATGTAAAAACTCTACCTTAAGTGGCCTCTTACAAGGGACCCTCACCTGGCTCCTGCCTAAGGGTCAACAAAGGGAATTCCACAGTACAGAAGATGAAAGAACAACTTCCAGCACATGCACACATGAAACTGGAATCACGAGCAGCCTAGTGCCTCTAACACATAGGAAAAACTAGACTGATCATGAACCAGATGCCCCTCAATGAAGGTAGACCCTGCACCAGGTAGCAGTTGCTGTGATAGCTATGACTTTGTAAGAAATCCTGTTGGCAAACACTAGAAGTACAGTTTGCATAAGCCCAGGTTTTATGTGTATGTTAACAGTTTGTTCCTGAAAGAAGATGGCTGATGGAACCATACACTGCCAGCAAATACCCAAGATCATCAATGCAAATCCAGGGCAAAGGAAGTTATTGCAGCAATCCAACCTTGAAGAGGCTACTGTAGGCATAACCTTCACAATGTCATAAGATGCAGTAAGATGACCTATCCACATAATATTTCTGAGGAGAAGGAAAGATGAGATAAGAATGTCTGTAACCTGTATCCTAAATGCCAGTGTATCATGAAAAATAATGCTAACAGGATACACATCTGATACACAATTTCCAAACTATTGCTTCCATAAACTATAATGGGGAGAGATGGAATACCTTGTGGTCCAAACAGTGCATGGAAAGTCTTAGCATCAATCCTTCTGGATTATTTTGTAGCGGTTATTCTTTATCAGTTCAAGAATGGTGTCTAATCTGTTCTCAACAGCTGACAGAACCAACACATGGTCCTAATAGAAGAAAAGGTGCATTCCTCCTGAGCTTAACAGTAATAGTTCAACTGCTTCTTTGTATGTGTTTTCCAATTGTAAGTATATATATATATATATATATATATATATATATATATATATATATATATATATATATATATATATTGTGAATATTACAGAGCAAATACTAGAGCCCTGAAGAACTAAAGCCAGAAAACACCCTTTAGCTGTGCCCCAGAAAGTATAATGCAAACTATTCAGACTGAAGAAATTCACAGTGAGTCAGAAGCTCCAGCAAGATTTCCATTGTCCTTGGTATTAAAAGCTACCTTGGTAGCACAAGTAGGACTACAGTGGAATAAAAAATAGTGCCTCTCAGAATGAGTAGGTCCTTCACAACCCTAAAGAGGAGTATCTGAGTACTGTGTCATCTATTGAATCCAGACTGAAAGGAATTGAGGAGGTTATGAAAAATCAAAAATGTTCAAGCTGGTTCACATCCACATTCAGAAGAATCTTACCACTTAGAGTCAAATTGTCATAGTGTAAAGGTCCAAAGATGGTATCTTAAGAATATGCTTATTGTTTAGAATTGATGGAAAGCACAACATACTTAGATAGTATGAAACAGTCTAGAAAAATGATTCGATCAAGTGCCTTCAGGCAGGATTGAACGACCCTGGTTGAACCAGGATCAAGTTTATAGGCTGATAGATGCATACGCACAATAAAATCTATGGCCAGACAGAATCTAAATTTACACAAAGAAAACTCCACAAGCAGAAACAGGGGATGACAGCCTAATGGAGGAATACAAGAGGGTTTCCCACCTAAAGCTTCAATCTTAGCTTGAAAAAAGCAAGTGAATGTCTCACAGTTACAAACAGAAACACACAATGATTGATAATACAAGTCAGACTACAAAGTTTGCCCACGTTGTTATTTATTTATTTATTTATATATTATGTTAATCATGTTGTCCAACTGGACTGAGACCCATTTTCAATTAAGGGTCATGCAACACTCTTTCTTTAACTGACTGTCTCAGAGTAACACAGTCAACAAATGGAGGAACAAATCAAAAGCATTAGCAATATGAAGGTCATTAGTAGCTTGCAGACTTAATCATCTACACTAAACTGCCTGAGTATGAAAGAGCTTGGATAGTTGGACTGACACAGAAAAAAATCTCCCTCATAAAAACATTTACTGCTTATACTGATCCTATATGATAGTAATGGTTATCATTCCACGTTTGCCCTCCAGAACATGGGTTTTGTATCAAGCAAATGGAGAACAGTTACATTCATTCTCTTGCATAATGGAAGACCTTCTACACACCCAAGCAATTAGAGACCCTTACGTTTGACCAACCATGTATGCAAAGCCATGAAAAAACTGATAATGTAATTATTCAATCAAGACATAGGGAGCTTTCAGCACTGGACCTGTCTCAGTTTTGATTCATCAAGGGCAGGTCATGCTTACTCAATCTGGTGGATTTTTTTGAAAAAGTCACCAAAGAAATAGATGAGGGCAAAATGACACACACAGCATACCTTGACCTGGACAAAGCTTTTGACACAATTCCCTACTCCAACATAGTAGAAAAGCTAAATAAACTGGGAAAACAAATTGTCAACTTTTGCATTGCCAGCTGGTTCACATATAGGATCCAGATAATGAAAATAAGGAACGTTACCTCCATAAAGGACCAGTTACCAGTGAAGACCCCCCCTCCCCTGGGTTCTGTGCTGAGAATTTTCCTGTTTGTCATTTACTTTTCTGAAGTAAAAGCCAATACCAAAGGGCACTGGCTGCCTAAGTTTGAAGATGGCTGCAAGCTAGGAGCAGTCACTGAATTCACACATGACTTATCCATCCTGCAGGAAGATTTGTTTCAAATAAATAACTGGTATCAAAATCCTGGTCTGAAACTAAATGCTAAAAAATGTATTATTTTATCCTTTCAGAAGTCATTTACCCCAGGGAACTACCACACTGAGAATACATCCATAAGAGTTGACCCAGTTGTTCAGGATTTAGGAACTCACAAGGACAGTGACCTAATGTTTGACCAACAATTGTGTCTAAACAAAAGGACTGTGTCTAGAACTAGAGATGTTATTGTCCCCCTTTACTCAGTCTGCATTAGGCCAGTCATTGAATATAATGCCCTGTTTGTCATGTCTATGTCCAGTCACATGCAACAACCAGAACACTTGCAGAGATATCTCATTAAAAGTTTGCAAGGCCTAAACAACACATACATGGTCTGACTCAAAGCCCTATCACTATACTCAGTATCCTGCAGACTGTTAAGAGATGACCTGTATTTGGCACACAAAGGCATCCTCAGGCACATTACTGAGGGATTTGATGCACTTCAGCAAGTCAAATGGCATCAGAAATACCTGGCCTAGAGATCGAAACCTATTCTGCAACATCAGAATGGTTTGGAGGGACAGGTATATTTCGCAGAAGATACAGCTTCTGCAGAACAGTCTCCACATCCACATAAAACAAAGTTCATCCCTGTCCATTTCAAGCACAACTTAGATCTATGGATGGGGAACAGAAAATTTACCCCAGGACTACCCCCTGTACTATTAATTGACAGATGTAGCTTCTAAATGCTTTATCACATGCATTAGTCCCCTCAAATTATCTGTGGTATGATCCCAGTTATTCTCATTAGGGATAATATATATTGACAATGGGATGGGTGAGGCTATCTTAACCAAATGGGATAGGTTATGTTCAGTCAAAAATGGATACTGGCTAGGCTTAAAATGACCCACAAGGGCAGCTAGCCTAGTACTTAACCATGAACCTATGAACCTGCATAAACAGACATATGGAAATTATAAATGTCTGTGTAGCTAAACATGGACATATGTGCAACAATAGAGACCTGGTTCAAGGCTCCAGAGAGCATCCCTGCATTATCAGGCTATAATTCATACCACACCTATTGGCCACCTAACCTGGACTGAAACACTAAAGGCGGAGGCGTGTCCATATTCATTAAGGATATCCACACCTCCAGGTTAGTTGCTCAGCATAATGCATCTGAGATTATCCAAGTGCAACTAACTCTGGCAAAACCGCTTGCTACAGATCTCTCACCATGCCCCAGGATTCTCACTCCTCATTTCTTGATACACTGGAAAATACTAGGGTACAACAAAACACTCTAATAATGGGTAATTTCAACTACCCCACCATTAACTGGGAAAACTACTCAGGTACCATATCTTTTGCTCAACGTTTTCTGGAATTCATAAATTCCAACGCCTTGGATCAACTTATCCACACCCCCACCAGGACAGCAATATCCGAGACCTAGTCATTACCAACATGAGCAACTAGTTCCACACCAGAGGTCAATTCCTTGCTGGTCAGATCTGACCACAAGCTAATCACCTTAGGCATCCACATCCTGCCCCCACCACCCATTAGGGAAACCACCGCAAAAAATTTCTCCAAAGTCAACTTCACGCTTTTTAAGACAGAAGTGGCAAACTTCATGACACCCATGGAGATGGACAATAGAGGTATGACTGCTACACAAATGCACTTTATAAGCACTTACATGAGTGCATGGATCGTGCAATCCCTAACAGAACCAAGATGCTATCCTCCAAAAAAGGGAAGCCAATCTGGTGGTCCCCTACCATGAAGAAACTCTACAACAGAAAAAAGAAACTGTTGCAAAAAAAGAGTAAAATCCCATGATCAGAGGAACTCCCTGGCCAGCCTCAGTAAAAAGCTGAGATCCCTCATAAAATCCTCCAAAGCTAGTTATGAAAACAAAATCACCACTGATTTTAAAGACAATCAGAAAGCGTTCTATAGCTATGTCAAGAATCTCAATGGCAACACTCAGATCTGCTCTGAGTTACAGCACAATGGCGCTACATATACAGAACCAACTGATATTGCCAACATCCTAGCAGATAGGTTCAGTGCTAACTTTGCCCCCCCACCCCACCCCCTAATGGGCCCATCACTGTACCGGAAGAATTCAAAGTTCCTGTAATCACGGCTGCACAGGTAAAAACTACACTCTCCAAAGTCAAGAACACAGCATCCATGGGACCTGACAACATCCCAGGCTGCGTTCTACATGAACTACAGAACAAACTGGCACTCCACCTAAGTACCATGTTTAATCATAGCCTCACCTCAGGCTTTGTGCCCACTGAATGGCACACAGCAATGGTTATCCCACTCCACAAAGGGAGGAGCCACCATTGACCCCGGGAACTACCGCCCCATTAGCCTGACGAGCCTGGTCTGCAAGGCTATGGAACATATCATCATGGAACCTATAAACAATGACATTGGTAATCTCCAAACTCTGGACCCCACCCAGTTTGGGTTTGTAAAAGGCAGATCATGTCTTCTAAACCTGATAGACTTCTTTGAAGCGGTCACCAAAGCCATAGATGAGGGTAAGATGGTTCACACAGCCTGTCTAGATCTCACCAAGGCTTTTGACACCTTCCTCCACTCTGGAATTATAGATAAACTCACTAAACTAGGTATAAATCCCTATGTCACAAGAAGGGCTGCCAAATGGCTCACTGACAGAACCCACACTGTGAAAGTAGCAGACTCCAAATCCAACTTCAGACCAGTGACAAGTGGAGTACCACAGGGTTCAGTCCTGGGTCCTCTCCTGTTTGGTATCTACTTCTCAGTAGTACAGGCTAACACAGAAGGTCTTTGGCTAATGAAGTTCGCAGATGACTGCAAACTAGGAACCATAATCAGAACACCTAATGATGTGGACATCCTACAAAAGGGCCTCACTGAGACAGATGCCTGGTGTCAAAGCCATGGCCTCAAGCTCAATGCCAAAAAGTGCATTGTCATCCCTTTTGGTAAAAACTCTGTACCCATAAACTACCACATAGGTGGCAGTCTACTTAACACTGAAAGTGTGATAAGAGACCTTGGGACACAGGTGGACAGTAGTCTCTCCTTTGATAATCACATCGCCACAGTAGTCAGGAAATCCTTCTACATGACACACTTCATCACAAAAGGTTTCTTCATCCAGGAAAAAAGAGGTCATTGTTCCCCTCTACTCATCACTCATTAGACCCATTATAGAGTTCAATGCCCCTCTTGGTGTGTACCTCAAAAGATATTTACAACAACTAGAAAGGCCACAGAAATATCTCATAAAGAGGATCACTGGCCTCAAACAGATGCCCTACGCAGACCATCTAAAGAAACTCCAGCTTTACTCAGTCACATATCGCCTACTCAGATGCGATCTCTGCCTAACATGCAAACCTACGTCAAACCCAGAGCTGTTGGACATGCTCCACATAAAAAACAATCCCTCCGAGCTACACACTCTAGGGACCTAAACCTTGTCACCACAATAAACAGAACATGTTGGAGGGATAGATTCCTGTCCCAGAGACTTCCCGTACTCTGGAACAAACTACCTATCTATATCAAACAAAGCTTCTCATTAGCACTCTTCAAGAAAAATCTTGATGATTGGATGGGAGATAGGAAATTCACCCCGGGGATCACTTCTGTGGCTCTGCTCGACAGGGGCACAGGAAAATAATTTTCTTGGGTGGCGAAAGCCAGGGTACCTTTTTGGCTAGGCTTATATAGGCCCTAGGGCCAATAGCCTAGTACCTACCTATGAACCTATTAATGATGACATGTTTGTATGCATAAGGAGCACATACCTAAATCCTTTGTAAACCCTTGTTTAGTAATCATGTACAATAATTCAGATAAAGGTATGCTATTCACTTAAAAATAATCTCTCTCTCTCTCTCTCTATATATATATATATATATATATATATGTGTGTGTGTGTGTGTATATATATATATATATATATATATATATATATGCATACACAAAGTAAACAAGTGGTATGCAAAGCTAGTAACATTCTTGATGACTTCTAGGAATAAGTCATTGTATTCATGCTGCATGAGTTAGTGGTGGTGTGTGGGGTGTGCATTGGTGGCTCACAGCAGAGAGGTTCGGGAGGATCTCTCCGGCTGGGGCCTCTCTGGCTGTCCTCTGTCTGTCCTCCCTGTGGTGGTGGGTGGGTGGGTGGTTTCTCCAGGTGCTCTCCTCCTCCCCCCCAGAATGCTGTGATGTGTGGGTTGGACACTCTACTCTGGTGTGGTGTGCATGTTGTGTGTCTGTGTTGGGGAAGGTTGGTACCGGCTGGGCAACTCACACACCATAACTCCACTGCCATTCAAATGTGTGACAGGTGATCCGCTGTGGTGGCCCGGGACCGGATAAGCCCGAAGAAGAAGAAGATTCATGCTGCATGAGTTGTCAAAGTATATAATAATGTACAGATTTTCCTATATAGTCTTTGGAATCTACAGACTATAATCAATATTGACAGCCAATAACTGTGGGTGACTCATTGTTTACAACCTGAGGTGTATTAGTTTAATTTCAAGCTTTTTTCATATAAACAAATGCAAATAAATAAATAAATAAATATTCTTCAGCAGTTAATATCTTGCACTAGATGTGTCTCATCCATTTTTGAGATGTTTATGAATTATGTTACATGCTTTTACATGTTAAAGTAAAAATGTACAAATAAAAAAAAGATGGAACTATTAGTTGGTGGGGGAGATGTATTGGACTTCTTTGTACATTTCTTTATGCCCATTGTAAATCAAGTCAAGTGAGTTGGCATATGCTGCATGGCAGAGCCGAATCAAGGTCAAATTTGGCCCTAGGAAGGATAATAGATTGGGCCGCCCCAGAGCAGCCCCTTTTGCAGCAACCCCCTAACCCCCCACAGCAGCCCCCTCCCCAGCCATTCCATTGTCCCATTACTTGGCTATTTCTCCCCAGTTACCATAAACACTGTTCAAACCTATCTTTGTGCCTACTGTTTTCTTATTTACTTCTACAATGACTACAGATATTGAAACAAAATGCACAAACACTGATAGCCATTTGCTAAACAAACAATACAGTCTCACAATGAAAACAGACTTAGCATGAACAGTAAACATCTCTGCCATTGAAACGTATTTATTGAAACAGCATTAAAATCCACATTCAAATAAAATGCATCTGACCAGTGAAGAATTAAGTTTACTTTGGGCTGTTTTCAAACCATAGGCTCCTTGCACACATTTTAGGGCCATGCATACATGTTTGTGTTCTTTGATTCACCTTCCTGATTGTATTAAATGATATTCCTTGTATAATACAGCACCACTTGTTAGAGTTTGTTTTAAATTTGTAGTTTTGAACATTTTTCCAGTAAGCAATGAAACAAAATTTATGACCCAATAATGGCAAACTACCCATTTCAGAACATTTTAACCATAAAAGGTCCTCAAACTTCTGTCATTACAATCCACCAACATCAGTCAATAAGCATAATCTCTGAAGAAGTAAAATTCATCTGAATAATTCCACATTAAAGAGATTTGTAACTAATGAAGAGGCTGCCACTTGCAAACAACTTTACATTTCAGTGTTTCATCTACAAATTCAGTGTCTGCTGCCCTTGAAGAATTAATTGCCTATATTACATTAAAGAAAAAATTAGTAAGCTGGTAATACTGAAATAGGGAATGTCTGAGAAACCGACAACAAGTTCATAGTTACTATGCATCTTATACAAAGGAGGACACACTCAGGAATGCACACACCCTATCCCCCTTAAAATGTACCAAATAATCGGCAATCAAAAGGGCACTGCAATATCACCAATCCATCTACATGGGTGTGGGAGTAGAATCCACAGTAATCTGCGCCAAAGGCAATTATGCTACTAATACTGGTTTTAAATTCTACAGCACAAACAGTGACTGCCATTTGATAAACAAAACCATTAACTGCACATTGAAAACACACAGAGCATAAACAACAGTAAACCTCTCTTCTCTTGAAACTCACAATTCCATGAAAATGCACTGAAACTCATAATCCCTTAAAAGTGCATTGAAACTCATAATTACCAGGAACTGTACTGAAACAAACTCATAATTCCTTCAGCAGTCTGGTAGTTGGTGTAGAGGATTCAGGCTCTTGTCTCCTGTAACCATGTTACCGGGTCAAGCTTAATCAAGTTAATTCACTAAAATCCCCCCCCCCCCCAATTAGGACATTCCTTTCCATACCTCCATACCTCTCAACCTCTTAGCACAAGAAATCTGGACAAAGCCTAAAATAATGGGGTAGGGGAGCAAAGGCCCCAAAATAGGAACACATTATTGCTCTTATAGACTTAGAAAGTTTCTAGAATAACAGCATTTGTCTTACCATGCATTTTCTGAAGGAAATAAAGCCTGTAACCTGAATGTATGACATTATTTAATTATTTCAATCCTCAGTGATTTGCCAGAAAAACACACATTTACATCTGAGAGGTATGCATACCTCTCAACCTTTTAGTGCAAGAAATCTGGACAAAGCCTAAAATAATGGAGATACGATGGCCCAAAAACAGGGTTAGATTTTAAATATTGTTCTTTTTAACTTAGTTGCTAGAATAACAGGATTTGTATTAGCATTCTTTTTCTGAAGGATACAAAGTCTGAAACTTGTGACATCAATCTCTGTAATTTGCCAAAAAAAACAGAAATTTTATGAGAAACAGACTAAAACTATGTGGCTAAATATGGACAGTTCAGAGGTATATTAAACATACATACACACACACACACACACACACACACACACACACACACACACACACACACACACACACACACACACACACACCTACCTTCTGTCTGCTGTCACACAGCAACACACACATACACATACCTACTCTCTCACACAGCAATACTCACACACAGACACATCTTTTCTCTCATATAGCAATACACACACGCTATCTCTCATATGAACAGAATGGCTAGTTTAAATTACATACACACATACACATACATGTGCATACACACATGTTCTCTTTCATACAGAAATCAATGGGACCACTAGTTTAAATGATATACACACACATGCACTTACCTTCTCTATAAATGGAACGGCTAGTTTAAATTACACTTGTGAGTGCAGAATTGGTTTACATCCACATTGGCATGAGAGGATGCCACCACTGTGGTGTTAAGAAGTATGTTTTTTTTTTTTTGTTATGTTGAAGCCTTCTGGCCAGAGTGACTGTCTACATCATATAGTGCTGGATCTGTCTCTGCTGGATGGACGTGTACAGAATGGCCAAAGGAGTTGAACTGCATCCTAGGGGGTCATCTCACCACAATCTGACTCAGGGTAGAAGGGGACCAAGATGTAGGTTAGATTATGGAAGTAAAGAAAACAGAATGTTACAGGCAAGCATTACATTTTAATTTTATAACTTGGAATGCAATGGATACTCTCACCCTCTAAGATATAAATAGATGTTTCAGACAGTAAAACATTCAATTTTTCAAATATCCCTTCTACAGGAGAGAGAGGTAGAAGGGTAGTGATCTTATTTCATAAAAGTTTAAAAGACATAACTGAGTAGTATAAAATAAGTGAATTCTAGTGGTGGATTATATGGAGAGGGTCAATTCAGAATTGCAAAATTATGACTGGTAATATATATGATCCTAGCACTACTAATCCAACATTTTTGAGGACTTTTTTTTTTTCAAAACTTGGAATGGTAAAGTAGCAGGAGGTATATATGTGGAGTAAGACTTAAACATTACATTGAGACCCATATTAGACAGGTTGAATTGCAAAAAAAACATTATATTAAGGCCCAGGAATGCTTAAAGAAAAAGATAAATGAATATGATTTGATAGCCATATGGAGAAATAAGTTGGAGAGAAGGTTTCTTTTTACCATTTCAGGAACAGAGGGGCAAAAGGTAAAAGACTGGATTTATTTCTCATAAGTTAAGAAGGACAAGGCAAAAGTAATGCAGGCAAACAGATATACTAGATAGATACATTTCAGACAAAAACCCCAGTAAGTCAGATAATGGCAGGGAATCAAAGGCAGGATAGGGATGGCTCATGGAGGTGGCCTTGGTATAAGTGGAAAAGAGAAGAAGAACAAGTAAAAGTCTAGTAATCATGAATAATGACAAAGAAAGAGATCCTTTGATGGGAAACGTAAAACAGCTCTGAAGGCCTGAGTAATGGCAGAATAAGGCAGAGACAGGTGAATATTGCAGAACAAAGTAAAATACAAGGAGAAGAGATTAAAATAACTACAGAATTTATTCTTGAGAGAGGGAAAAGGCTTACCTTTTCAAGTGAGACAGATGCGCATACTAAAGGGACAATTATAGCAATTAACAATCTCCCAGTCAGAGATAGAATGCATAACCAGAACTGTCTTTTGACAGGTGCCGGGTGAGAGAAGTGTGAAGCACATTGCATGGGCATATAAAAAATACAGAGAAGAAATTGTGGGCAGCATAGAAGATGGAGCAGGGAGGGTACTAACCTCATGAGATCGAGAAGATGGAGCAGGGAAGGTACTAACCTCATGAGATCGAGAAGATGGAGCAGGGAAGGTACTAACCTCATGAGATCGAGAAGACGGAGCAGGGAGGGTACTAACCTCATGAGATCGAGAAGACGGAGCAGGGAAGGTACTAACCTCATGAGATCGAGAAGACGGAGCAGGGAGGGTACTAACCTCATGAGATCGAGAAGATGGAGCAGGGAAGGTACTAACCTCATGAGATCGAGAAGATGGAGCAGGGACGGTACTAACCTCATGAGATCGAGAAGATGGAGCAGGGAAGGTACTAACCTCATGAGATCGAGAAGACGGAGCAGGGAAGGTACTAACCTCATGAGATCGAGAAGACAGAGCAGGGAAGGTACTAACCTCATGAGATCGAGAAGACGGAGCAGGGAGGGTACTAACCTCATGAGATCGAATAAGGGAAGCATGCCCGTTATATTTTGAGCAAAAAGCATGAGGGGGTAGGCAATAGAATGGTTTCAGGAAAAAAAATGGATAGGGAGTAAGCGAGACAAGGAGATTCAGATGATTATACAGAACATAAAGCAAGTCAAAGCTCCAGGCCCAGATGGGTGCTCCATGAATTATTTAGATGATGGAATTAAGGAGTAGCATTGACTGTACTAGGGCACTACAAATAGATTTGGAGAAGACAGATGATACCAGGGAGCATAAAACATAGGTTCATAGGTTCATAGGTTCATACTAGGCTATCTGCCCTAGGGCATTTATAAGCCTAGCCAGAGTGTGTTTGGCTTTCACCACCCATTTTAAATTAATTTTGCTATGCCCTTTTTTGAGGTTAGTATACTGTGCCTCTGTCTAACAGTGACACAGAAGTGATACCAGGGTAAACCTACGATCTCCCATCCACTCATCAAGATTCCTCTTGAAGAGAGTCAATGAGGGACTCTGCTTAACCTGGACTGGGATTTTATTCCAGAGTGAAGGGAGCCTCTGGGTTATGAATCTGTCCCTCCAGCATGTCCTATTTATTTCAGTGCTGAGGTTCAAGTCTCTCGAGCGCGTAGCTCGATGGGAGTTGGATTTTCTGAGGTGCAGCATGTCCATTAATTCCGGGTTGGACATGGCTTTATATGTCAGGCACAGATCACCTCTGAGCAGGCGGTATGCCACTGAGAAGAGCTGGAGTTTCTTTAACCGGGCAGCATATGGCATCTGTTTGAGCCCTTTGATCCTCTTGGTGAGGTACTTTTGGGGTCTTTCCAGTTGCTGCAGGTGTCTGGTAAGGTACATCCCAAAAGGGGCATTGTACTCAATTATGGGCCTGATGAGGGATGAGTAAAGAGGCACGATGACCTCCCCTGATCTAGATGTGAATCCCTTCATGATTAGGTGGGCGATATAAAATGTTTTTCTAACCACTTTGGCCACGTGGTTGTCAAATGAGAGATTGCTATCAACTTGGGTCCCCAGGTTCCTAATTACTTCTTCTGTACTTAATGGATTACCACCTATGTGGTAATTTGTGGGCCTTTGTTTTTGCCAAAGGGGATGACTATACACTTTTTGGCGTTTAGCTTGAGGCCATGGCTCTGGCACCAGTTGTCTGTTTCTATGAGGCCCTTTTGGAGGACGCTTGTGTCAGCTGGAGAGTCGATTATGATGCCCATCTTGCAGTCATCTGTGAACTTGGTCAGCCACAGTCCTTACATGTTGGCCTGTACCTCCAAGAAATATATACCGAACAAGAGAGGTTCCAGGACTGAGCCTTGTGGGACGCCACTTGTAACTGGTTGGAGTCTGACATGGCTCCAGCAATTCTAACCATGTGGGTTCTGTCCTTGAGCCAATTTACAACCCATCTAGTGACATAGGGGTTTATATTTAAGCTGGTGAGCTTATCTATAATGACCGAGTGGGGTATTGTATTGAAGGCTTTTGCAAGGTCCAGGTAGGCTGTGTGGACCACCTTCCCCTCGTCAATGGACTTGGTGACTGTTTCAAAGAAATTGATCAGGTTTAAGAGGCAGGAACTACCCTTAACAAAGCCAAACTGGGTAGGATCCAGTGTCTGTAGGTCCCCAATATCTTTATTTATGAGGTCCATGATGATCCTTTCCATAGTTTTGCAGACCCAGTTAGTCAGGCTTATGTGGCAATAGTTTCCAGGATCTGTTGAGGCACCACCTTTGTGGAGAGGGACCACTGTTGCTGTACACCACTCTTTGGGTACATATCCTGTAGTAAGGCTGAGATTGAACAGTAGTTTTATGTTTGGGTTTAGCTCTTCTTGGAGTCCATGTAGGATGCAGCCCGGAACACTGTCTGGTCCCATTGATGCTGTAGTTTTTGCTTTGGAGAGGGCGGCTTTTACCTGAGCATCTGAGATGTCAGGGGGGCAGCACTCTGCTGGGTTAGATATTTGCCCTTTTGGTGGGGAGGGGGGGAGAAGTTTGCGCTGAACCTGTCAGCTAGGATGTTGGCAATGTCTGTGGGTTCAGTGTATTTTTTGTCATTTTGAGCATATTTGGGAATTCCCACCCAGGTTCCTAACATAACTAAAGAAAGCCTTGTGATTATCCTTAGTGTCCTGTGCAATTTTTTTCTCGAAGCTGGCCTTAGATGATTTTTTGAGTGCCCGTAGTTTTTTGCTAATACTGATCAGAGATGCCTTCCCTTTTTGGGATTTTGCTCTATCATGTAGTAGCTTCCTCCTTCTATTGTATAGTTTGTTTATGGCTGGGGTCCACCAGACAGGACGTCTGCCTTTGGAGGATTGGGTCTTGGTTTTATTTGGGATTGCATGATCCATGCATTCCTGAAGGTGTTCATAGAATGTGTTTATAAAGGATTTTGTGGTCTGGGCCGTATTTTCCACAGGCCCGGGGGCTTTGAAGGATTCCACCTTGGTTTTGAGGAGTGTGAAATTTGCTTTAGAGAAGTTTTTCACTGTGGTTTTCTGGGCAGGTGGTGGGGTCGGGATGTGAATATCCAGTGCGATTAGTTTATGGTCTGATCTTACCAGTGAGGGATACACTGCTGATCTGGAGCATAGAGTCCCCATGTTGGTGATGATCAGGTCCAGTATGTTTTCCCCTCTTGTGGGAGTGGTAACAAGTTGTTCCATAGCATTTGAGTTTATACATTCTAGGAACCTTTGGGCTAGGGTGTTGGAGCTAGAGTAATGCTCCCAGTCTATGTTTGGGTAGTTGAAGTCACCCAATATAATGGTGTTTGGAGAGACCTTCATATTTTCCAGTGTTCTCAGGAAGGCCGAGTGGAGTTCCTGGGTTTGGGAAGGTGGTCTGTAGCAGGCTATAAACTGGAAGGCAGTTTTACCCACTGTTAGTTGCACATGGATAGTCTCTGATGCTTCGTGCTTTGCCACCAACCTGGATGTGTGGGTATCTTTGACGAATATTGATACTCCCCCTCCTTTTGTGGTTCAGTCCAAGTTTTGGGGCTGAAAAGCATAGTATGAGGTATAACCTGGTAGTGCTGGGGTGCTCTCGGGAGCCTTGAACCAGGTTTCTGTTACTGCACAGATATCGATGCTCTCCATGCTAAGGAGAGTTTTGAGTGCGTGCATCTTGAGGTTTAGTCTTCTGGCATTGAGTAGCATTACTCTTAGTTTCTTATCCCTTGTGATACCTATGGAGATGGGTTTGTCTTTTGAGCCTTGCCTAAAAAAGGCACTATGGGGGTAGCAAGAGCCTTTGCTAATATCCGAAAGCCCAGGGGTGACAGGTGCAAGCCATCCCTAGCGAAGCATCGTGGCTTGTCGAGCATGTCATCCCAGGCTGACAGGCATTGGATCCCCTTTGAATGACACCAATACTTAAGCCAATTGTTGAAATTGATCATCTTGTCTTCATATTGTGGCATCATTCTTGGTGAGGATAAGATGCTACTCAAGGTCAGGGTCATACCAGCCTGGGCTACATGCTCAGAGAGCTCCTCTATGTCTCTTTTCATGTAGTCCAGGGAGGTATGTCTCAGGTCATTCACACCAGCATGGACAATGACTGAGTAATATTTGTACTTGCCTTGGAGTGACCTGGGTGCTTGTGTTATGTGGCGGATCCTAGCACCCAACAGGCAGCTCACCGTGACCTTCTCCTTGTTCAGCCTGGTGAACAGGACGTCAGTGTGCCTGATGATAGAGTCACCTATTAGAAGTGTATCAGGTGTGTTGTTTAGCCTTAAGGGCTGTGACTGTTCGGCACACTGGCTTTGTGAGCTGTGTGTTGCACGTGTTTTGTTTTGGGGTAGCGGTTGCTTGGGTGTCTGCTTTGGAGGTCTCTGCTGCTTAGGCAGATTTTTATTTAGAGCCTCCGAGTATGTTTTTGTGTGTTTATGTGTTTGGTTTGTTGTCGTGGTAGGTCTATGTGAGACTGGAATTGTAGTGAGTGTGGTTTCCTTCTCCTCCTGACTGGTTACGCCAGTACTGAGTTGAGAGAGCTTAGCCTCCAGTTTGGCTATATGGTTGCATCTCTCACATGTGTTGGAATTTGTTGGGAGGAGGAGAGGGTTGTCTGTGTACATGAGGCAGTTGTAGCATTGCCTCAAGATTCCCAGATTCACCAGCTGGACCGGAGAGGAGATTGACAACTGACCTTTGGACATGCTAGAATAGTATTGTGAATTCCTTTATAATTGAAAAAAGGGCCAATGGGGAACAAGGTACTCAAGGGGAGTTTGTGAGGGTGTAGTGCTTTTAATTTTTTAGTGCTGACTTATATAATTGTTTTACTGTGCAAGTGCCAGGTAACTTAAATGCAATGTGTTACAGGTAACTTAAATGCAAAAACGACAAACAGTAACTTTCTTTCAAGTGAAACAAGGAAATAAGTACAGTAAGCAATGAGGTTTACTTCCTGGGCATGATCACTTTATTTTAATACAAAAGAAAAAGGGTATAGAAAAGGTTTAGCTAACTAGAGACCAGTACTGTTTTTATGTTTAGATATAATAATTCTGGCAAAAATTCTATTGAAGTGGTTAGATGATGTTCTACACAAAATATTGAGATTAGAACAAAATGCATTTATAAAAGGTACACAATGTATAGACAACCGGTGGAACTTGGCCAGCATACTTGCAAGTCATTAAATAGGATACAAGAAGGCTGGGATAGTCTTGTTTTATTTATGTTTTATTTTATTTCAATTTGTTGACTGGGATATTCCGACTGTGCAAAACCCCTTTTCATTGAAGGCCCAGGAAGTAAATTTCCATGTTTTTCTAATAAAACATAAAATATTTAGAAACATAGCATATGCTTGAGATTTTTTTTTTCAATAATAAATCTTTATTCTTTTTCAATTGTTAATACAACACTACAACATATGTACATTATATACATGAATGCTTCCAACAGTTACATAAGATCATTACACATTAAGATAAAATTCTAAAAAAGGTATTAAAAAAGAAAAAGAGAGAAGAAAAAAAAAGGAAAAAAGATCTAATATTAATATAAGGTTTATCTATACTAATCTCCATATTAAACCTTTCCATAGTTTTGCAGACCCAGTTAGTCAGGCTTATGCGGCGATAGTTTCCAGGATCCGTTGAGGCACCACCTTTGTGGAGAGGGACTACTGTTGCTGTACACCACTCTTTGGGTACATATCCTGTAGTAAGGCTGAGATTGAACAGTAGTTTTATGTTTGGGTTTAGCTCTTCTTGGAGTTCATGTAGGATGCAGCCCGGAACACTGTCTGGTCCCATTGATGCTGTAGTTTTTGCTTTGGAGAGGGCGGCTTTTACCTGAGCATCTGAGATGTCAGGGGGGCAGCACTCTGCTGGGATAGATATTTGCCCTTTTGGTGGGGAGGGGGGAAGAAGTTTGCGCTGAACCTGTCAGCTAGGATGTTGGCAATGTCTGTGGGTTCAGTGCATTTTTTGTCATTTTGAGCATATCTGGGAATTCCCACCCAGGTTCCTAACATAACTAAAGAAAGCCTTGTGATTATCCTTAGTGTCCTGTGCAATTTTTTTCTCGAAGCTGGCCTTAGATGATTTTTTGAGTGCCTGTAGTTTTTTGCTAATACTGATCAGAGATGCCTTCCCTTTTTGGGATTTTGCTCTATCATGTAGTAGCTTCCTCCTTCTATTGTATAGTTTGTTTATGGCTGGGGTCCACCAGACAGGACGTCTGCCTTTGGAGGATTGGGTCTTGGTTTTATTTGGGATTGCATGATCCATGCATTCCTGAAGGTGTTCATAGAATGTGTTTATAAAGGATTTTGTGGTCTGGGCCGTATTTTCCACAGGCCCGGGGGCTTTGAAGGATTCCACCTTGGTTTTGAGGAGTGTGAAATTTGCTTTAGAGAAGTTTTTCACTGTGGTTTTCTGGGCAGGGGTTGGGGTCGGGATGTTAATATCCAGTGAGATTAGTTTATGGTCTGATCTTACTAGTGAGGGATACACTGCTGGTCTGGAGCATAGAGTCCCCATGTTGGTGATGATCAGGTCCAGTATGTTTTCCCCTCTTGTGGGAGTGGTAACAAGTTGTTCCATAGCATTTGAGTTTATACATTCTAGGAACCTTTGGGCTAGGGTGTTGGAGCTAGAGTAATGCTCCCAGTCTATGTTTGGGTAGTTGAAGTCACCCAATATAATGGTGTTTGGAGAGACCTTCATATTTTCCAGTGTTCTCAGGAAGGCCGAGTGGGGTTCCTGGGTTTGTGAGAGTGGTCTGTAGCAGGCTATAAACTGGAAGGCAGTTTTACCCACTGTTAGTTGCACATGGATAGTCTCTGATGCTTCGTGCTTTGCCACCAACCTGGATGTGTGGGTATCTTTGACGAATATTGATACTCCCCCTCCTTTTGTGGTTCAGTCCAAGTTTTGGGGCCGAAAAGCATAGTATGAGGTATAACCTGGTAGTGCTGGGGTGCTCTCGGGAGCCTTGAACCAGGTTTCTGTTACTGCACAGATATCAATGCTCTCCATGCTAAGGAGAGTTTTGAGTGCATGCATCTTGAGGTTTAGACTTCTGGCATTGAGTAGCATTACTCTTAGTTTCTTATCCCTTGTGATACCTATGGAGATGGGTTTGTCTTTTGAGCCTTGCCTAAAAAAGGCACTAGGGGGTAGCAAGAGCCTTTGCTAATATCCGAAAGCCCAGGGGTGACAGGTGCAAGCCGTCCCTAGCGAAGCATTGTGGCTTGTCGAGCATGTCATCCCAGGCTGACAGGCATTGGATCCCCTTTGAATGACACCAATACTTAAGCCAATTGTTGAAATTGATCATCTTGTCTTCATATTGTGGCATCATTCTTGGTGAGGATAAGATGCTACTCAAGGTCAGGGTCATACCAGCCTGGGCTACATGCTCAGAGAGCTCCTCTATGTCTCTTTTCATGTAGTCCAGGGAGGTATGTCTCAGGTCATTCACACCAGCATGGACAATGACTGAGTAATATTTGTACTTGCCTTGGATTGACCTGAGTGCTTGTGTTATGTGGCAGATCCTAGCACCCAACAGGCAGCTCACCGTGACCTTCTCCTTGTTCAGCCTGGTGAACAGGACGTCAGTGTGCCTGATGATAGAGTCACCTATTAGAAGTGTATCAGGTGTGTTGTTTAGCCTTAAGGGCTGTGACTGTTCGGCACACTGGCTTTGTGAGCTATGTGTTGCACGTGTTTTGTTTTGGGGTAGCGGTTGCTTGGGTGTCTGCTTTGGAGGTCTCTGCTGCTTAGGCAGATTTTTATTTAGAGCCTCGAGTATGTTTTTGTGTGTTTATGTGTTTGGTTTGTTGTCGTGGTAGGTCTATGTGAGACTGGAATTGTAGTGAGTGTGGTTTCCTTCTCCTCCTGACTGGTTACGCCAGTACTGAGTTGAGAGAGCTTAGCCTCCAGTTTGGCTATATGGTTGCATCTCTCACATGTGTTGGAATTTGTTGGGAGGAGGAGAGGGTTGTGTGTGTACATGAGGCAGTTGTAACATTGCCTCAAGATTCCCAGATTCACCAGCTGGACCGGAGAGGAGATTGACAACTGACCTTTGGACATGCTAGAATAGTATTGTGAATTCCTTTATAATTGAAAAAAGGGCCAATGGGGAACAAGGTACTCAAGGGGAGTTTGTGAGGGTGTAGTGCTTTTAATTTTTTAGTGCTGACTTATATAATTGCTTTACTGTGCAAGTGCCAGGTAACTTAAATGCAATGTGTTACAGGTAACTTAAATGCAAAAACGACAAACAGTAACTTTCTTTCAAGTGAAACAAGGAAATAAGTACAGTAAGCAATGAGGTTTACTTCCTGGGCATGATCACTTTATTTTAATACAAAAGAAAAAGGGTATAGAAAAGATTTAGCTAACTAGAGACCAGTACTGTTTTTATGTTTAGATATAATAATTCTGGCAAAAATTCTATTGAAGTGGTTAGATGATGTTCTACACAAAATATTGAGATTAGAACAAAATGCATTTATAAAAGGTACACAAGGTATAGACAACCGGTGGAACTTGGCCAGCATACTTGCAAGTCATTAAATAGGATACAAGAAGGCTGGGATAGTCTTGTTTTATTTATGTTTTATTTTATTTCAATTTGTTGACTGGGATATTCCGACTGTACAAAACCCCTTTTCATTGAAGGCCCAGGAAGTAAATCTCCATGTTTTTCTAATAAAACATAAAATATTTAGAAACATAGCATATGCTTGAGATTTTTTTTTTCAATAATAAATCTTTATTCTTTTTCAATTGTTAATACAACACTACAACATATGTACATTGTATACATGAATGCTTCCAACAGTTACATAAGATCATTATACATTAAGATAAAATTCTAAAAAAGGTATTAAAAAAGAAAAAGAGAGAAGAAAAAAAAGGAAAAAAGATCTAATATTAATATAAGGTTTATCTATACTAATCTCCATATTAAATATGTACTTCCCAGGGAAAAGTGGATTAGAACATTAAGCTAACACAATGTTAAAGATTTGCTCCCATATTTTGTATTATTTATATTTTCTTATGATCTTTAATTAGTAATTTATGTGCTAAAATATGTTTTATCGCTACACTTTTAAAGTTTTCCCATGAAGTCAAAGATGGATTCAGCCAATTTGTAGCTATATAAAGCTTCATTAACAAGAAAATATTTATGAGTATGATCACTTGGGATCTATTCAAGTCATTCGGAGGAATATGAAGAATCATAAACTCCCAAGAAAGTGTGGACTGTTGATAACCCATTTTTTGTAATTGAATTTTTAGAGAATTCCAAAGTTTGAATATACATTTACAGCTCCAGAACATGTGTAAAAGGTCAGTGCTTTGATCAATACAATATGGACATTTAGGTGAATTTTTCTAGTTGAATTTATGTAAGCTGAGGCGAGTGTAGTAAGCATTATTCAATATCATCAGCTGAGTCAATAATAGCTTTTGAAGAGATACTGATCTTAAAGTTAGATTAATTGCTTTCAATATTTTATTATCATCACTCAGTAATAATTTATCCTTCCAATATTTAGATAAAAGTATTTGGTTATTATATTTCACATCTTTTATCAAATTATATGAAGCCGTTATATATTTGAAGTCTTGCATAAGAGTTTGCCATAAGTTTGAACAAATGGTTAAGTCTTCTTCATTAATTTTAAAATTACTAAAATAAGTTATTGAAAGATCCTTTAATTGTCTCATTATAATTAAATAAGAGTTAGGAAGGCTCAGCTCTCTTAACATGTCGTGTATTGAGATACCAAGAAAGGGATATAAATCAAGTATGGTTAAATCAATTATAAGTGGGAATTTTTTAAGATCTATCAATTGATTACCGATTTTCAAATTCGGGTTCTTATGAAATGGTTGAAAGGTCATCATATGCTGTAAGAGATTTAGTGATTTAAACAGGTTTTGTATTGATATTATATATAATTTAATATGTTCCATCAAAGCGTATATTTTAAAGGTATCTTTATTTAAAAAAGGTAATGCCTTAAAATTAATACCCAATTTGACAATATGTTTGTAATTCAGAATCAACCACTTGGGTGACCATTTAGTACTGGACTTATCAAAGTTAACCACTCTTAGAATTCTATTAGCATTTATTATTAAATAATATGCTTCAAAGTTCGGTAATTCTAAACCACCCTTATTTTTCGGAGTCATCAGTTTATCATAGGATATTCTAGTTTTCCTAGGTTCCCATACAAATCTACCTAATTCCGTATGAAGTTGTTTAAAGAATTTCCTAGAAATTGAGACTTGAGTAGCTCGAAAAATATATAATATTCTAGGGAGAACATTCATTTTAATAATTGAAGTCTTTGCCATTATTGGTAATTTCAGATTATTCCATCTTTTTAAATCAGACAGTATATGATCCCAAATTAGCTTTACATTGTTCACATAAAAGTCTCTATTATCTGTTGAGAAAACAATACCTAAATATTTTATTTTTTCTTCGGATTTTACCTGACCTACCAATGGTAAAAGCAAAAAGGCGTCTTTAAGGGAAATAAATTGTTTTTTTTAAATTTATTTTGTAATTAGATATTTCTGCAAAATCTTCCACTGCTTTTAATATCTTCTTTGTATCTGAAACAGGCGTCATACAATAAATATTAAGATCATCAGCAAAAGCAGCCATAGATATTTTCATACCATATATTATTGGAGCATTATGATAAATATTTTGCTTAATATGTAAAAATAGTGGTTCTAAATATAAATTGAATAAAATAGGAGATAGCGGACATCCTTGACGGGTACCATTCTTAATTTGTATTCTTTTTGAGAAATTTTTATTAATATATAAAGTTGTATAGGGATTATTATATACTTTTTTTAATGTTAAAATGAAGTCTTGGGGTATATTAAAATATGATAGAATATCAAACAAAAATTTTAAATTAACTCTATTGAAAGCTTTTTGAGCATCAATTATGAGTGCGTAAACATTAAGATTTTTATGAGTGGCATAAGAAATGAGTGTATGAAGTGATAACGTATTATTGGTAGTTTGTCTACCATTTATAAAGCCAGCTTGTTCATCAGATATTATTAGGTTTATTACTTTCTTCAATCTATTGGCTAAAATAGATGTCATAATTTTCATATCTATATTTAAAGGTGAAATGGGTCTATAGTTATCCGGATTTTGAAGATCTGCATTCTCTTTAGGTATAAGAATTGTTTTCGAAGCATTAAAATGCGGATCATTAATTTTATTGTTAATTATATAATTAAATACTTGTGGAAGTATTTTACCCAGTATATCACCAAAAGTTTTGTAAAATTCAGAAGTCAAACCATCCGGTCCTGGAGCTTTATGTGGCTTCAAATTATTAATTGTATCTTTTATCTCCTCAGAGGAAATTGGTTTGATTAAACTCTCATGAGACTCATCACCAATTTTCGGAAAAGTAATCTTCTGCAAAAAATCATTATTACTCTTATGTATAAGTAATTCCTGATGTTCACCATAAATTTGAGAGAATATTAATTCAAAGGTATTCATAATGTCTTCAGTATTGGTATATCTTTTATTATTAAACTGTATTTCAGAAATTTGAGAAGGTATTTTCGATTGATTAATGATATGAGCTAGTGCTTTTGATGGGGTCTGAATATGATTAGCGTATTTTACCAGTATTTTCTGTTCATAAAATGACAATTTACTATTTTGTAGTAAAAAAAGATCTTTTTGACATTTTAATAGCTCCGTTTCAGTTTGTTTACTATAGTTCCTGATTAAATCTTGATCTAGTAACTTAATTTTAGTTTCCAATTCTTGTATGTCTCTAGTTTGTATTTTCTTATAATAAGTAGCCTTTTGGAGAAAAATTCCTCTTATTTGTGCTTTGGTCGTTGCCCATTCTATATCAGATGGATGCCAGTGTTTAGAAAGATTAACTAGTAGGTGATTGCAGGCCTCTTGAATTTCTTTAGTTATGTCTTCTTTATTTAATAAATACGGATTTAGAGACCAATTATAACCTCTATGACGCCTACTATTTCTAATGTCTTTGTTAAAAATTAATGTGATTCTAGAATGATCCGATAAGTGTCGAGCTTGTATAGATACACAAGGATCTATTAGGAAAAAATCAATCCTAGACCACATTTTATGACAACTTGAATAAAATGTAAAGTTATTTGAGTTTAGTTGATTGTTTGTATATTTAAATGGGTCATATAATTTGAAATCTGTTTTAAGTTCCTTTAATGCTATCACTGCTTGATTATTAAAAGACCTGTGTGAACTTGATTTATCTAATTTGGGATCTTGATATGTATTCCAATCACCTCCTATTATTATATAACAGTTATTGAATTGAGTCAGGATAAAATAAAGTGATGCTATAAAAAGTTGTTGATTGGTACATGGGGCATATATATTAATAAGTGCCACAGGTTTATCATAAACTGTAGATGAAAGAATCACATAACACCATCTTCCCTCTTTGTCTATTTTAAAATCTAGAATTTTCTCTTGATACTGATTTTTAATGATAATAGCCACTCCTGCACTATTAGTTGTTCCCTCTGAAGCTACCACCTCTCTAATCCATTTCTTACTTTTAAGAACAGCCCATTGGTCATTGGTCAAGTGGGTTTCTTGTAATAAGATAAAATATGCCTTTGATTGGAAAAATAAATGAAAAAATAATTTCCTTTTTTCATGTTCTGGAGCCCTTTAGTATTCCATGAGTCTATTATCCACATACTAAGATCTTTAATTCGTTTAAAGATATTTTAAAATTGAGAAACAGTATTAAATTCGAGTATACTAGCACAATATATGTTGTCTGGAAGCAATCTTAACATCCCATCCCTAGCCAGTGCCTATCCACTATTCCCCTGGACCAGACACTGTTAAAACTTTTATAGTTAAATAACTTCACTAAACATCTATTCTTTATCTTACAAAATATAGCATCAAAAACATGCAAGAAACCTATATAAGCTACATCTAACTCTACAAAGCCCAATCCTAACATTCCCTAATAAACACTGATAAATATCCACAGCTCTTGTACACATTATATAGTTAAGCCTATCAAGTAAACAGTCTTCATTACACTTACATTTATTATCCTACCTCACTAATAGTTCTCATATATTTTTACTTATACTAAGTAGTTGTATCTCATTAAGTTACCTAACAACCATATTTAAATCTAAAATAGTCAAATATGTGGCAGTATACCTATTAAACAATAACATTATTAAAGTAAAGGTAATTCACCATATGTATTGTTAATTAAAAGAGAGAAAAGAAACTACGGAGAAAGCAAATGTTTAACACTCAAATATAATATTAAATCTGACTTCCTTTATGTAGCCTAAATTATCTAGAATTATCATGTCAGCAAATAAGGTGAATAAAAATAGGACTCTAACTTCACTTTACTGGATAATATAGTTAAATTTGTAAAATGATAACTAAGTAATACAGTTCTCAAAACAGTCAGAACCACATGCCAGTACATAAACAAGCTAAGCTTCACATTCCTGGAGAGCGCACAATATACTGTTTCATGGTATCTTTATCTAGTATTTATCTCAACACTAAATCCCATTATTATCTCAAGATTTGCAGTATTAAAACACATCAGTAATACAGAAAAAAGAATACTAAAAATATACTACCAGGTTATTAAGACAACAATATTCAGTATAACATACCTAAGGAAAAAGAATAACTATAGTAAAGTTATAATACTTCTAAGCAATCAGTTAAATGACACATTTTGAACCAATACATTGTTAATTCAATTATAATCATACCTGAATGAATCCACAGTTCCCTTTAAAACAGTAAAACATATTACATACTTTAAATGTTCACGAATGCTCGTTTTACAGTCCAAATAGCTTCCACTTCCTCAACAGAGATCTTCCTGCTTCCTGAGCTTGTAATCCTGTTTTCGAGACGGGGAACCATTAAGCGGACAGACTTCATCGCCACCTCGAAAACGGACCCTCAGCAGCACCTAAAGGACTTCCTGTTACTTCGCAAAGGGGCTCAGTTTCGTAAAAGCCATAAAAGTTTGGGAAATCTTCGTGGACGAGCTGGAGCTGAAAAAATAAACTAGTTAAACATTTACCAAGGGGCCTGGAGAAGAAAAAAGAACAAACAAAGGATTTTGAAGCCTCGAAATATAGTAAGCATGGAATCCCAGGATCCACGTTGCTGCAAACAGACTGGATGGCCAGATCAAGCTTCCGACGCTGGAAGGGACTTAAAATCTTCAAAAGGTAACTTTTGCTTCTTTTTTTGTAGATATGGAGTATTTGGAACCCTCGACTGTAAAAATCAATATGTTAGGATATTTCATTTGAAATTTGATGTTCTTTTCAATGAGAAACGTACAGTATGGAGATAATGCTTGTCTAGCTTACCTTATTTGCAATGGTAAATCCTGAGCCATAGAAACTTTATTATTCTGCCACATAATATAACCTCCATTTTTTTTAACAGTTAAAATTATTTTGTTTACGTCCTGGTAGTTAAGTATTTTGACGTATACTGGTCTAGGTATGTTTGAGGCTTGTGCTTCTCTGAGAGCTCTATGGGCTCTTTCTATGACTATTTGTTTAGCTATGTCCGAGTCATTAAACAACATTTCAAGTATTTGTGTAATGGTAGAAATTAAATCATTGTATTGGATAGATTCTGGAATTCCTCTGATAATTATATTGTTCCTTCTGGATCGTGCCTCCAAATCCAGGATTTTATTTTGCATGGACTGAATATCCAGGTCATGAATGTCTATTTTTTTTGCAAGCAATGTTATTCTGTCCTCATTTTCAGATATTCTGGCTTCTGATTTATCTATTCTTTCGAGAATTTGAGTGCATGTGGCACCAAAAGAATGCACCTGGTTTGATAATTCTTTTAAAGCTTCTTGGATAGGTAACAAAGCAGTTTTAATATCTTCCATATTAGCTATTTGATCCGGTTTATTTTTCATTCCAGCTTTTGAAAGTTCCTGCTGTTTTGTAATCTTCTGCCTTTTTGTTGTTAAATCTTTTTCTGGCGACTGAAGTTCTGATAATTTAGTTTTTGTTGTTGTTGTTTCCATACTTTTATCTTCTTTTGACATTGTGAAGCAAAGCAAATCTTTAGTATAGCTGAATGATAAATATCCAAGGTTACTACTCAGACAGTTCCTTTGTTTACTACTCTGTTCAGAGTTAGTCAGGCTATCAGATCCAATCCTGTTAATTTGTTTATTTTCCTCTGGTTCCTTTACCTCTCAGATGATATTTAGTTGTAGTAGATTAATTTTAGCCAACAATTAGTGTAGAAAAAACTTACAGTATATCCTCAGGGTTAATTTTTATTCTGCGTATCTGAAGAGCTGTAGATATGCAGTGTCTACAGAATGGCGACCATCTTTGAATTTTTGATGCTTGAGATTTTAAATTAGTCAAAGTGAGTTTGTGAAATACAAAACTTTCCAAAAAAATACATAAATATGAACAAAAGAGAAACAAAAAAAAAACAAATAAATGGCATACATATGATATATACAAAAATGATGGCAACAATTCAAATATTGGCTATATACAAATAGAAAAGAGAATGGTTATAAAAATATATGGTTAGAGTGATGAGATGGTAAGATTATCCAAGTGCAGAGCAGGAGCAGAACCAAAAGTTGGACCTGTATTGTTTGACTCTGCCTTTAAAGGGTTTGTTTTTCTAGTTATCATGGTTCATCAGGTGTGTTGTTTCACAGTTTATTGACATAACTTGTGAGTCACGAGCTATGATTTTACATTCACTAGAAATTAGGAGACATTTATTTCCTGAGTGCAGTTCCCTTATAGGAGAGAAGTGCTGGAGAATCTGGTTTAAAGAATGAAAATTTTCGGGTTTATAAATTAGGTTTGTGCAATAATGGTTGTAACCAGGAGAGATACTACGTAGGCTCAGTCCAGTGTAATTATTTAAGGTCAGCACAATGATGTGTTCTGGATGCAAACTTAGTTGTGAATTTTGCTATCTTGTTATAGCATGCATACAGTTTCTTCAAATATGTAAAATACAGGTTTGTAAGAATCAGAGCTGTACAAAGAAGTGATGGGATAAGGTAGGATGAAGATATGTTTTTTTCTAGTAGATGCAGAGATACTGACTAGCTCAGTAAAGTGTTCTAAATTTTTGGTCTGTTTTTAATGGTTTGAAGAACATAGTTTGATTAGTAATTTTTGATGGAAAAACTGTATGAAAGGCTTTAGACAGTTCTAAGAAAAGAGAAGACAAGGCAACCTGCATTTCTATAAAAAAACAAAGAACACTTAGAGTACTATAGAGATGAAACCAATAAAAATTAGTGTACTCTTACTTTATTCAATGCTTGCATCTTAAAACTTCAGTCCTAAGATGAAATTGTTGAATAAAGTAAGATTACATGAAATTTATTGGTTTTCTTTTCAGTACTCTAAATGTTTTTTGCTTTTTAATGGTTGGTTTTATACCATTCTCGGCATGGTTTATTATTTTTGTTACCTGTATTTCTATGAATGTTTATGATTTTAGTGAAACTGAGGAAGGCATTGCTTATGCTATGATGGGGAAGAAACCATACTGAGTTTGAGAAAGAAGATCATTGTCATTAAGGTAGTTGAGTTGCTGAGAACAAATACATTTTTCAAGCACCTTAGAGGAAGCAGAATAGCTATAGGTGTAAAGCTGGAGAATTAAGTGGAATTGCCACATTTGTGCAGGAGAATGATAAATGTGCTTTTCTCCCTCGATAAGGACATGATTTTCTGTCATTGATAACAAAAAAGCTTTTCCTAGGTTCATAGGCTCATAGGTAGGTACTAGGCTATCTGCCCAAGGGCCTAAGTAAGCCTAGCCAACAAAGTTCCCTGGCTTACATCACCCACGAAAGTTAATTTCCTGTGCCCCTGTCGAGCAGAGCCACAGAAGTGATCCCCATGGCTTATTTCCTATTTCCCATCCACTCATCAAGATTTTTCTTGAAGAGTGCTAATGAGGAACTTTGCTTGACATAGATGGGTAGCTTGTTCCAGAGTATAGGAAGTCTCTGGGAAAGGAATCTATCCCTCCAGCATGTCCTATTTATTGTGGTACAAGGTTTAGGTCCCTAGAACATGTAGCTCGGAGGGATTGGGATTTCTTTAGGTGTAGCATGTCCAACAGCTCTGGGTTTAACATAGCTTTATATGTTAGGCAGAGATCTCCACGGAGTAGGTGATATGCTACAGAGTAAAGCTGGAGTTTTTTGAGACAGTCAGTGTAGAGCATTTGTTTGAGGCCAGTAATCCTCTTTGTGAGGTACTTCTGTGGCCTTTCCAGCTGCTGCAGATGTCTTGTGAGATACATTCCAAAAAGGACATTGTACTCTATAATGCATCTAATGAGTGCTGAGTAGAGGGGAACAATGACCTCTTTTTTCCTGGATGAGAACCCTTTTGTGATGAGGTGTGCCACATAGAAGGATTTCTTGACTCAGAGCAGATATGGGTGTTGCCATTGAGATTCTTGACATAGTTATAGAATGCTTTGTGGTTGCCCTTAGAATCAGTTGCAATTTTGTTTTCGTAGCTAGCTTTGGGGGATCTTATAAGGGATCTCAGCTTCTTACTGAGGCTGACCAGGGAGCTCCACTCATGGGATTTTACTCTCTTTTGAAACAGTTTCTTCCTTATGTTGTAAAGTTTATTTATGGCAGGGGACCACCAGATTGGCTTCTTTTTTTTTGGAGGATAGCTTCTTGTTTCTGTTTGGGATAGCATGATCCATGCGCTCGTGTAAGTGCTTATAGAGTGCATTTGTGAAGGATTCAGCAGTCGTAACTGTATTGTCCATCTGTATGGGTGTCATGAAGCTTGCCACTTCTGTCTTAAGAAGCATGAAGTTGGCTGTGGAGAAATTTTTTGCAGTGGTTTCCTTAATGGTGGGGTGGGGGCTGGATGCGGATATCTAGGGTGATTAGCTTATGGTTGGATCTGACTAACGAGGAGTTGACTTCAGGTGTGGAACACTGGTCATTCATGTTGGTAATGACTAGGTCTAGGATATTGTTGCCCCAGGTTGGGGTGTGGATAAGTTGATCATGGGCATTGGAATTTATGAGTTCCAGAAAGCATTGAGAGAAGGAGTTGGTACATGAGTAATTTTCCCAGTTAATGGTGAGGTAGTTATAATCGCCCATTATCAGGGTGTTTGGTTGAACCCTAATATTTTCCAGTATATCAAGAAAAGAAGAGTGGGAATCCTGGGGCAAGGTGGGGGATCTGCAGCAAGCTACAATTTGGATTGCAGTTTTGCCCTGAGTTAGTTGCACTTGGATAACCTCGGATGGATTATGCTGCGCAACTAGCTCGGAGGTGTGGATATCCTTAATGAATATGGACACACCTCCACCTTTGGTGTTCTGGTCCAGGTTAGATGGCCGAAAGGTGTGGTATGAGTTATAGCCTAGTAATGCAGAGGTGCTCTCTAGAGTCTTGTATATACTGTCAATGGGGAGTTTTTATTTGTAGCATTACACAAAAGACATCTAAAAAATGATTTTATTCAGTCAATTTAAATACTATATAATGCTTAGATTATCATGCATTTTGTCAAACATTGCTTTGTTTGATAAATGCTAGGGGTGCTCTTGATTGTTAAATGTGCAGGTAGTCAGAAGTACAATATCTCAAAATATTGTTTCTTTGAATGTGGTTAGTGGGGACTGGGAGTGGGTTACACCATCTACATGTGTGTTTGGGCATTAGGGTTAGTATAAGGGTTAGGTAAGGGCATAGGTGTTGTGTGTTTGCATGCAATTGTGTGTATTTTATGGTTGGGGTTGGCTAAGGGGTTAGAACTTATGTTTATAGTATGGGTTGATAAATGTTTGTCTGTATGAGTGTGTCCTGTGTAGTCGCAGTGTTGTAGAGAGGTTTTTTTTAAGTTAAGGTGTGGGGATAGGGTTGCGACAGGGAGGGTTAGGATTGGCAACCATTCCCCTATCATTGCCACTGTTCAGACAAATTGAAGTGTTATGGGGTCATTTGGTATAAAGATCGGGAAAGGAACTTGTCTTCTTTTTTCGATGTTACACTCATTTGATGTTTAAGTAATTCAGCATTGTGTATGTTCAATCTTATTTTTGTCTGTGCATTTTATTTAACATTAAGTAAGTTACATCAGACATAATTAAATTGATGCTTATACTTCTGGTGTAGCAATAAATGAATATATATCTACACAGTGGAAAACCTTTCAGAGGAATAGGCACAAATGCCCATTGTCCCCAGGGCTTTTTCTCTTGGTGACAAATGAGTTGTCAGTGCACATACAGCTGATCTTAAAACATAAAAGTTGATTGGTGGCATGGCAATGTTTCAGTTACATGCTGATGACTGCATTTTAGTGGCAGTAAGTATAGATAAGACTTTACGTCTGGTGTTAGAGACATATTTTAAAAATTCAATACAGTGTCAGGACTAGAAATATTTTACAATAAAACGTATTGATCAGAGCTGAGAATGTAAAGAAGGAGGTCTAATCAAGAAGATAAATGAAACAATTTTTTTTATTTATCATTTGTTAACTGGGAAAGTCCAACTTGGAACAAAGCCAATTTTCAGCGGACGCGTGGGGAGAAACACTCCAGATGCATGTCTTTGTAACATGGGAGAAAACCCATATGAACGCAGGGAGGACATGCAGACTCTGCACAGAAGGCACCCCAGCCGAGAATTGAACCAGATAACCTCTTGCTGTGAGGCGACAATGCTACCGCTGCACCACTGCATCATCCATATCCCAAATATCCCAGCTACCATTGATTAGAACTGTGCTACACTTATGAAGAAACAGTCCTAAGAAATTTAGAAAATTTATATATAAAGATAAACATACATAGAAAGACAACAACAGGGCTTATACTATTCAAAAATAATCCCCGGGATTCATGAAGCTTGTGCCAGGTGCAGGTGTAGCGTAGGCGGTATAATGCCAAATATGGCCGCCGAGTGATTCAGGTACGATCCAATTCCATGTGCACTACCAGTGAACGCCAGATCTGTGCAGCTCCTGGCGTAGGTATGCAAATCATCCCATGTGCAGTACTGTAGCATGCAAATGAAGGTACATAGCGTTTCATGAAGTGGCGTAGGCATAGCATAAGCCTACAGAAATGTAAACCAAAAAAAAACAGTTTACATTTTGACAAACAGAACATTGGAACCTTGAAAGCGAACCAGACTCATGTATTACAAAGTTAACATATGCCAGTGGCTAAATATACAGCCAATGGCATAAGAAAAGATGTACACATAAAAAACAGCATTTAATGTCATGGCCACAGTAACGCAAAGTACAACCATAGGGCATGTGTGCGCAAATGGGAACACAAGGAAAATATATACAAATGTCATAAAATAGCAAACAGAAATCATGATTTCACCATAATAGTCAATGGTATGCATGCTACACCACAACCAAGCTGTAAGGGTTACTAAGGGCCTGTGACAGTGTTCGGAGCGGTAACTAGGAATTAGTAGTCAATGCCATGCAAATGAGGCAAGTAATACTGAATCGCAAATGTCCCACCAGCCTAAGGATGTACCATATGGCACAGCACTACAACACCGAGGAGTGGTCTGGAGGAATGCATGACATCAGCAGTGGGGTGTGCCACTGCAGCTGTAAAGACATTGGAGCAATGCAAATCCAGGCTGCCCATTGCTAAGCAAAGCCACAGGATAGGGGCATGGATGTAGGTATAGCTTTGCTTAGCTGAGAGCACACATGGTGCCTGAAAGCGCATGTGTATGTGGATGAAAACATGCCCGAAACCTGCTAAGCGGACGCATGCGCCACGCACCACAGCCCAAAAAGGAAGTGTAGGGGAAGACAATAAGGAAATGCTGCAGTAGGGTAATTGGAGTACAACTGAGCAATTCCCACCTATTAACTCACAGTGGGCCATTCACGGCAGCTAACAAGGCTGCTAGCAGCAACCTGCAGAACAGGATAGGGGAAGTATCGGATTACAAAGAAAAGAGGACTATAATCGCCGAGCAAAGCAAACCTGCAGTAGATCAGCAATAGAAGACATTTCGCAAGGCAGTCCTGGTTCGGGAAAGTTCAAAACAAGAAAGCAGGCTGCTGGATGCATGCCAGACAATGGGAGGAGAATCGTTAAGAAAAGTTGAGGCAAGGGCTAGAGGTAATCCATGGCAGCTAAATGTAATTCAACCCCAAAGGCACCACAATAGCAGTACCTGTGGTAAAACACAAGATACCCTGCAGCTCCGAATGTACATACACACCCTATGACATCATCAGTGTTCAAAGCACAATAGTATAAAGTGTGAAGGCACCTCACACACACTTGTGTATTCCCAAACACTGCACCATTGGTGTAAACAGACGGGGAACTTTTACAATGTACTTGTTGGGAGCTGCCATAGCTGTGATTCATCAGCATGTGTTGGAGACTGAAGGTGTTGTGGAGGATGATGCTGACAACCACCTCAGGCCCCAGAGGAGGAGAAGAGTGTTCAGACCAAGGGTAACCTACCAGGGGCTACATGATCTGGAGATAGTAGAGCATTACAGGGTGGACAGGGACATCATACAGCAAATAGTTGAGCTGTGCCAGCCACGCCTGAGATCCAGAAACAACAGAGGGGAACCCATCCCAGTGGACACGAAGGTATGTGTAAGCTTGAGAATACTAGCCATAGGTACCTTTCAGAGGCCAACTGGAGATATCATGGTGATCTCACAGGCATCAGCATCCAGGGTACTCCACCAGTTCCTGGATGCCATGTTACCACATGCCAGTGAGCATATATACTTCCCCCGAACTCAGGTGGAGTTGGCCAGCAATATGCATCTCTTCCACCATATGGCACACTACCTGGAGGTACTGGGTGCAATAGACTGCACGCACATACATATCAAGTCACCACCTGAAGAGCATGGTAGGTGCTACATAAACTGCAAGGGATACCACTCCATCAACTGCCAGGTCGTGTGCAATGCCCAGGGCATTATCACAGATGTGTGTACTGGCAGCCCTGGAAGCTACCATGACTCTCACATCTGGCATGCCTCACAGCTGTATCAGGTATTTGTCAGGGGGGACATCCCATATGGTCACCTTGTGGGGGGTGCTGGCTATGCACTGGAGCCGTGGATGATGACTCCCATCAGAAATGCACACACACCCATGCAAGAACGCCATAATGAGGCACACCCACAAACCAGAATAATCATAGAGCATGTGTTTGGGATGCTGAAATCACAGTTCCGTTGCTTGGACATATCTGGTGGAGCCTTGCAGTACTCTCCAGGCACGTGTGTCCACATCCTCATAGTATGTGCTATGCTACATAATATGATCCTGTGGAAACAGCTGCAGCAGAGACATAATGGTGAAGGCCCTCACAGCCCACTGCAATTGCCAAGGCCATCACAAGCACAGAGGGATTCAGACCACGAACAACCTGTGCCAGCCCCAGTAGGCAAATGGAGGCATGCCCAATATACCCATGCCTTGGCAAAGAGGGAACATATAGCACATACACTGACAGTGTAGGCCTCTATGGACTGACACACTTCTCCACCTGCACACACAGTAAAATGGATGACACACACACACGACCACCTGCAAATTGTAATGAATAGGTGGCCTACTGTGTGAATCCTACATAGGCAGCCCTCAACTATTGCACACACAGCTATTGGAACAAGGAAAGTCAACACCTGAACAGTAAACAAAGCTAACAGCATATGTTCATACTGTATGTTTAGGTTCCTAGGTACATCGGTAGGTACATGCCCGATTGTCAGAGGCCAGTCAGCAGCCTAGGCTAAATGTGTCTGCTATCGCCACCCCATCGATTAACCAACTGTCCCTCTGTGGAGCAGAGCCAATTGTGGGATTCATGTGTGTAAACACTGTTCCCCACCTACTCTGTGTGGATTCCCCGGTGTGTTAATGAGGGCCTCCATATAATGTAATTAGGGATGTAGTGCCAAAGCATGGAGAGTACCCATGATAGGTATCTGCCACCCCAGCATTCTCCAGTTATGGTTGTGTTAAGGTGTAGCACATTACAGTGTGTGGCTCACTCTGACACAGATTCCCAATGCTGGAGCACATCCATTAAACATCACTTGGACATACCATTAATTGGTATCATCCATATGTAAACTAACTGAGTTACACATTTGACTGCAGTATGGAGGAACATCCGTAGTACAGTCCACATACAAAACACCATTAACACCTGTACAAATCCCAGATAACCAAGTGGTAAAGCCACTGACTGTGTCGTGTATGTACCCGGTTACACGTCCTGCAAGGTCCGTTACGTAATCCCGATGGCACGAATAATGGATGTTGGATGCAGGTCATTAGAGCACATTTAAGCACATGTTAGTGGGTTTATGCAGCAGCAAGTGATGGTAAGTGACTTTTAAACATGACTGCATGGATATGTGCAAAACAGGTCTAAGGTTTGCAGAATTCCACGCAGATCATGGTCAAAGATGTCCATAGCCAGACTTAGGCATACGGTTACCACCTGTCCCACTTTGAGAGGGACAGTCCCTCTTTGGGCAGTTGTGTCCTGACAACAAATATTAAAAAGGGCAAATGTACCGAGATTGTAGGACATAATGATGTCCCATATATTATGTAATACTTGCATTACATAGATATTTCTGTCTCTAAAATATGTAAATCGTACCAGAAACATAATAAGCAACTAAAGTGCTACAAGAATAAGGTTTTATTTAGGGCAAAAGTAAGTTCTATCCTTTGTACTGACAGTGGGTATGTGTCAGCCTCTAAACCCCAATGTGTGCCCTGCAAATGTCCCAATATGGCTATTTGAAAAGGTGGCAACACAAGCCAAAGAGTTGGAGTCACCAACACAACTGCAATGAGTACAATTATCTGTGACAGAAATACATGAGACAGCTTTCATGTAGCAACATTTCATTACATATCAATGTATTTCAGAGGGATTGAAGGATCAACATCACCTGCATGCTATATAGGAACTAATTAACAATGGCTTAATGAATAAGCCTGCAATAACCATAGTATTAGTCTACTAAATGACAGGTCTTCAAGTAGGGAAGGGGCCCCCACACACATATGGAATATGTATAAATGCATTCCCCATAAACTTTTATCCGCTATGTACACCCACCTACATCTCCTCCACACCCGAAACAATTGCAATACAGACTAATAACATCACAAACATCCACTCACTCAATGACATCTGCAGAAGTGTTAACATACCTTGTGAGAGACACACTTTTAATGGTGCCATGTGAAATCGCTGCTGTTGTACAATGGAACAGACGCCGATGTTACAGGTTTTGTTTGCAATAGTCTCGTATCAGATGGTTGAGATAACAGCTACACTTACATGTCGAACTATATACTCTAGCCATCACACACAGTCCATGGGGGACATGAATTCAAAGTATCTGTGCCTCTCCATATAGCAGTTGCAATTCATCACAATAAAATACATCCAGACCATCTCCCTCAAAGTTAGGGCAAAAGAACAATGCCCAAGTGGAGTATTCAATTATACCCCACTGTTGCCATGTAATTGGCCAATGGAGTAGCTGCACAGCTGATGTGCATGTAATAATTTACTCTGGAACACCAATTGGTGGCAGGATACCACATGTTACAGGTATCCACGTATAAAATGATGGCTTGCCATACATTCAAACCGTATGCTCATACCACAGAACTGTTTAAAGAGAAAAAGAGTAACACAGGTAGTATCGTACACTCGAACCACTAAGAAGGTATGTAGAACACTCAGTATGTTAGTATATGTAGTGCCTGTTCTGTATTAATGAAAGTGTACACAATGCATGCAGTGGGAAAAGTTATTATGTAGTGATGTCTTGTTGAGCATAGTAATGCCTGTAGAAATTGTGTGTACTGTTGTGGGCCACAAGGTAAACACCTCATACACCACAAGGGATGCTACATAAGGGGTTTAAACATAACAATTCCACTCCAGCCGCTGTCGGTGGTAGGGTTTGTCCAACAAGTACGTGCCATAACAGGGGATAGTATATGTTGATATACTGTAACAGTAGGCATATGTATGGGCGTATAACAAGAATAACATGCTTAAGGTGGTCCTGCTGTGCAATTATGCTTGGCATTATGGGAAATGTTTTCAAAAATGTGAAAAGTACAGTATTGTAGGTAGATATGTCAAATATTTTACACAGCATTACTGTTATATTATGCAAACATAAGGTATGTGTATTGGAATGTACAATACACAATAACAGGATACATATGTCTTGTAGTCACCAGACAGTGTAACAGCATGATAGCCAATTGAAATGTAAGAGCTACTCAATTATCCATGCACAAAGGATATGTAATAGCTTCATAGGTTCATAGTTAGGCACTATGCTGTTTGGCCAAGTCCATTTGTAATCCCAAATACAGTGTTTTCACTGTTGCCACCTCCCTAGGTTAGTGTCCTGTGCCTGTGAACAGCACAGCCATTTGTTCCCTGCACCTGTGTACAGTACAGCCACTGCAGTGATCCCTGGCATATATGTCTGTTCCCCATCCACCCATCGAGGTATCTCATGAAGAGTGCTAGTGAGGGTCCCTGCCTGATGTACATAGGAATCATGTTCCAAAGCATGGTGAGTGTCCGTTTCAGGAATGTATCCCTCCAGCACGTGCTACTCATCATTGCATTTGGGTACATATCCCAGAGCATGTTGCTTTCAGTGGCCTTCGCCTATGTTGCTTATGAGGAGCATATCCATCAATATTGTTGTGGACATGTTCAGCAGAGGTCACCTCTGAGTATGCAGTATGCAAATGACTACAGTTGGGGTTTCAGTAGTTGTGCTGCATACGTCATCCTTCAGAGGTGAGTAATACTGTTGGTGTGTTAATGTTGTGGTATTCAAAGCCGTTGCTGTTCCGTAAGGTACACTCCAAATGGGGTGTTGTACCCTTGAACATGTTTCATAAGTCAGGAGTATAGAGGTACAAGGGCAGCATTTGTTCCGGCTACAAACCTATTACAGATTAGGGTGGCCATGTAGAAGGATATGCACGCCCCCTTGGCAATAAGGTTATCAAAGGAGTGGGTGCTATCTACGTGTGTACTAAGATCCCTTATAATGTCGTATGTATGTAGGGGACTACCACCTATGTGATAGTCACTGGGTGATTGTCGTAATCCAAAGGGGATGTCTATGCTCCTTATGGCATGCTGCTTGAGGCCATGTTACCAACACCAGGTATCCATCACAGTGATACCCTTATGTAGGGTGTGTGTATTAGCTGGTGAATCAATCATGGCCGCTAGTTTGCAGTCGTCTGGAAACCTATGCAAGGAAAGTCTTTCTGTGCTAGACTGTACCTCAGGGAAGCATATAATGAACATGAGAGGCCCTATGACCGAGGACTGCGGTATGCCAGTTGTAACTGATGTACAGTAGGAACTGCGGTATGCTACCCTCACCACGTGTGTCCTGTCCATGAGCCACTTTGCATAACATCTCAAGACGTCTGGGTCGCTGTGCAGGTGGATGCGTATATTGACAATACCAGAATGGTGAATGGTGTTGAAAGCCAATGAGAGGACAAGGTAGGCTGTGTGGACCTCCTTACTGTCATCTACTACCTTGGTAACTGTCTCAAAGGACTGCACCAGGTGTAGGAGCCATGGTGTGGCCCAACAAATCCAACCTGGGTGGTATCAAAGGTTTGGAGGCCAACAATGTCTCAGTGAATGACTTCCATGATGATGTTCTCCATAGCCTTGCAGAACAGTCTAGTCAGGTGTATAGGGCAATAGTTCCTCTGGTCCATTGTGGTGCCACCTTTGTGGAGTGTGATAACTGTTGCTGTGTACCATTCAGGGTCCACAATGCCTGATACAAGGCTATTAGGGAATCTGGTGCTCAAGTGGGGAGCCATGTTGTTCTGAGGTTTGTGTAAATTGCAGCCTGGGATGTTGGATGGTCACATGGAGTGTGTGTTGCAGGCTTTAGAGAGAGCAGGTATGAACTGCGTAATTGTGACCGCAGGGACTCCCCATTGATCCTGTATAGATTTGGGCCCTTTAGCGTGTGAGAGGGGTGTAAAGTTAGATGCCAGAATGTTGCCAATATAATTCGGCTCTGTAATGTTTCTGCCTAACTGTTGTATGTCACAGCAGATGTGGGTATTGCCATTGAGAGTAGTGACATACCCCCATAACGCTTAGTGGTAGTCCTTGAAATGTGTTGCAGTAATGTTTACATAGCTAGCTTTGGAGGATGTAAGAAAGGATCCCAGAATCCTAATGGGGCTGACCAGGGAGCTACCCCACCCATGGGAGTGTACCCTACTTTGCAACAGTCACCTTCTGTCATGCATTATGTCCATGGCAGTGGACCCCCAGAGTGGCATCCGTTATGTGGTGGGTACCATCATGGCTCTGTTTGAGATAGCATGATCCATGCACTCGTGTAAGTGCTAATGAAGTGCAGTTGCGAATGTTTCTGCATTTGTAATGATATTGTCCATCTGCACGGGTGTCATGGCATTTACGACTGCTATCATACAAAGCGTGAAGTTGGCTTTGTAGAAATATTGTACTGTGTTTTCCGTGAAGGGTGTGGTGCCAGGATGTGGATAACAAGGGTGATTAGCATACGATCTGAACTGACCAAAGAGGGAATAACCCTGTGTAACATCAGTCACACATGTTGGTAATGTCCAGGTCTAGGATATTGTTGGCCGTGGTGGTGGTGTGTATAGGTTGATCCAGCCGATTGGAGTTTATTAATCCACGAAAGTGTTGTCCTAATGTGTTGGTACATGAGTAGGTATCACAGTAAGGTGTGGGGTAGTGTCAGTGTCAGATCAGTAGTTCCTGCTTGAAACCTACTTTCCAGTACACCAAGAAATGAGGGCCGTTAACCGTGGAGTATGGTGTGGAATCTGTAGCAAGCTACAATTTGTATAGCAGTTCTGCCCACAGTTAGTTGCACTTGGATTGCCTCTGATACATCGTGCTAAGCAACTAGCATGGAGGTGTGTACATCCCTGTGAAATATGGACACACCTCCGCTGTAGGTGTTCCGGTCCTGGTTACAGGACTGAAAGGTGTGGTCTGTGTAATAGCTTGTCAGTGCAGGTGTGCTCTCTGGAGCATAGAAGCAGGTCACAGTCACTGCAGAGACATCGAAGTGGTCCATTATAAGGAGTGCCTCGGATGAGTGCATTTGAGATGAAGATGTCAAGCATTGAGTAACACTACCCTCAGGTTTTGCTTGCCTGTACCTGTTCTGGTGGTGAATATGTTATTTGAAATGTGTCCAAAACAGGCAGTATAGGAGCAGCAAGAGGCCTAGATGTTATCCATAATCCCACGGCTGACAGGTGCAGGCCATCTGTGGCAAAGCATTGTGGTTTGTCGACCATGTCATTCAAAGCAGACAGATATTGGATACCTTTTTGGAATGACACCAGAAGCATAGGCAACTGTTGAAGTGAATAATGCTGTAGTTGTACTGTGTCAGCAGTCTGGACTAATGAAGAATGCTTCTCAGGGCTTGGGTGATACCTGCCTGGGCTACAGGATCAGAGAGCTATTTCATGTCCCTGTACATGTAGTCCAGGAAGGTACATCTCAGGGCATTCACACTAACATGGAGAATGACAGTCATATTGTACCTGTTGAGGAGTGACCTGTGTGCATAGGTTATGTTGAGGATCCTGTTACCCGACAGCCAGATGACAGTGACTATCGCCTTGTGTGGCCTGCTGAGTGGGACATCAGTGTGACCGCCTACAGAGTCACCTATGACTAGTGTGTTGGGTATGTTATAACACCCTATTGGCTGTAGTTGACAGGCACACATGAGTCTGTGGGCTATAAGTCATTGGTGTTGTGTTTGGTGATGGGGGCTGCCTCTGTTGCCTACATAGAGGAGTATGGAGAGGCTCCGCAAATGTTGTACCCTTACTATGTGTGGCCTGTGGTGGTGGAGATCCACTGAGACTATGTGATGAGTGGGGTGTGCTGCAAAAGTTTAACAGCCCCACATGATTGTCAGGTTAAGTCTGGATTGGAGAGAGCATTACCTCCAGCATGTCTACATATGTGCATCTCCCACCAGCTGTAGTGTCGTATGTTAGGAGGTGAGCATTGACTGTGTACATGACATGATTGCTATATTGCCTCATGTTGCCCACATTCATCATATAGACAGGCAATACCACTGGTAAGTGACATTCGGACATGCCTGTATATTCAACCATTTCTCACAAGATATGTGAGGTAAGTGTGTACAACAGCTGTCGTACTGTAAGCATGCTGGAAATGTAAGGACAAACAGTGTTTACCTGTATGAAATGAGTAGGATTGAGTGATATAGTAATTAGTAGCTCATGAAGTGTGTACATGTTCTGAACAAGTGCTGAGCATGAATAAGCAATACAGATAGGGTGTTGGATAATATAAACTCACTGCCCCCCCCTCCCAACAGGTACACAATCACATATCCATGAACACTACAGAGGCCCTGTAACCATAACTATGATGGCACAAGGTGCACTCAGGCTGCATGTGACCTGTTCAAATCCCTGGTCGTATAATACACATATGGCAAACAGTTTGCTCTACACATATACTGCCATGTAAAACATAGGTTCATGGCAGTCTGTGAAAATACAGAATGGATCACACTAACAGTTAGCACAACCCACAAAGTGGAGACACCACTCATAATGGGAGGCACAGCACTATTACCCTGCTGAGTATGGTCTGAAAGTCTATGAACCTTAATCAATGTAGATGTTAGCAGCAAAGATGTAGATGACAGTACAGATAAATTCACAATGCACAGCATACCTGTGACAGGTCATAGGACATCATCACCCATACTGTGTTCCACCTACACTCAGTATACTACATGTACCTTCGTATGTCACAGGAGTGTTCTACCAGTGGCCTGTTCACAGAAGCAGCACTACAAAAGTTGTCTGAGTGACATGTGCATATCACACCAGTGGCAGCTACAGTAAAACAGGGTTAATGTTTTGTACTCCCCTATCATTGTAGCCCATACCACACAGACAAATGGGAGGCATCTGCATATGTGAGAATTTGAATGGCCACAACCTAGGAGCAATAGCTGACTCAGTGTTGTGGACAACATACAGCATGGGCTTTGTGGGTGAGGTGCATGACATATGTGCACACTCTGACAGTTGCTTATTGCATTGTCACCGCTATGTTAATAACCCTGTATGCATTAACTACCACCTAGGCAACGGTCAACATTATGGACACTGTGTAAGGGATGGTGCTGTGCAGTTTACCTCCCTGAGCTAGTGACATCACCAGGCCTATTAGGTAGTCATAAGAGGCAACCCAAGTCATGACAGGGTGCCATCCATGAACATGGAGGTCATTGGACAGCCATACTCAGCACTCAAGCGACCAATATCGGATCACATATCCCCTTTAAGTGGTATTGGCAATGCATGGATGGGCGACACCAGCCTTCACAATCCTCATCTCCACTATGCAGCATGCTGCCTACCCTGCATAAAGACATGTGCAACACTGTGATGTTGGACATGCTACACGTACATACCCTGATCTGAAAGACATACGTCATGGACAGCCACCTCCCTAGTACAAAGGTCACCACATGCTGGACAGATCCCTGTGCCATGCATTTGACATACACCTGCCATACCATGCAACCCTGTCCAGCAAAGCTGCACATGTCATCTCTGTCATACATGATGCGATGACCGCATGGTAGATGTATCAGTGACTGTCTGGATCAGTAATGTGGCACTGATTCACCTGTCGGTGGGAACATGGCTGTCGGATACAGCTAGAAAACCTTACATCCTATGCCCATACATGGCCCGCATACACACTACTACATGATCTTGGCCGTACATGCTATAGTTGATAACCATCCCTGCGAATTCCATCCGGCTAGCCATTGTCCCACGTGTATCACATGTGCAACACAGGCGATACGTGGCAGGATGTTGAACTGCTGTACAGTGCCTTGTAGATGTATATGGCAAAATACATGCATGTAAAGGTTACCGTGTGCATGTCTGCATTGTCACTGCCCATGTCCGTGAAGGCAGTGTATGTGATGATATGTGACATATACACAGCATCAAGGTCAACAGCATTAATGTGCACACATCCAGGCATGTGTTGATAGGTAAGAACACCAGTGCAGGCAAACAGACATGCCCACATCAAGACAGCATTCACATGGAGTATGAGCAATGTAATGAGATGACACACGTATATGGTGATAATATCCAATCCCCATCGGGTGTTACATGTGTGTGAAACAAACATGTCAGTCATGTCAGTGTCAGGACAATTTGCAATGACAACTGTTCATAAGTAGTAAATGTAACACACATGAATGTGCATCTGTATCTCTGTGCATCTCTGAGATGCTGTGACCTGTCTCCATCATTATGTCTTACAGATAATGCCTCGATCATGACTGCCGGCATACAGCCGCATGGAGGATGATGCCCTCATACCATACCTCCATGATAACTATGAGGTACTGTTCAGCCATGTGCCACAGCATGGCCAGCAGCGAGACGAATTGTGGCAGGAATTTCGCAGGAGGGTTAATGATGTGGGTGGCCATAACCGCACCTACCAGCAGGTGCGCAGACCACTACCTGGACCTGATCCAACATGCAAAACAGCATGCCAATGCAATCACCAGGGAACAAGGTAGAACAGGTGGTGGACCACCAACCCAGCCCCCACTCACACCTACCATGGAGCTACTGGCCAGCCTGGCAACCCCATCAGAACAGCATCCACAAACTCTAGCTGCCATCGTGGAGGTGGGTGTCTCCCAACCACAGAGCCTGGAGTTGCCTGGTAAGTCACTACTGCAAATATAAATATTATATCCCATTTAGTTGCATGTGTCTCTGTACACTATGTAATTTAACATCCTATGCATGGTATGTTTACACACATGCCGCATACTATAGTATGCTACCCTGTGTATGCACACATGTGCATACTCCATAGTATATGCTATTGTACTGGTGAATGTGTTAACATGCAAAGTGCACCCTGTAGCTGTCATACAGTCATGGATAATGATCAAACTGCTGTGTCACCCCTATAGAGGTACCTCTGGCATGCCACAGAGACAGCAGTCCATTGCAGGTGAGACAGTTATCAGCATCAGGCATGTGAATGCACAGATCTATTTGCCATGTGGCCAGTTAACACATGTGCACATACTGTATGGTCCAGTCATGATATACAGGTCGCAGCATTCATCAATCACACTGGCTACCCATGTGCAATATATACAAACCAAATGAAATACCAACATGAAACCACAGTAACTGTCATTGCTAGATGTGTGGACCACTGTGCATACAACAGTGGAGGCATTGTTCAATGTAGGAATATGTACTATACATCAGAACAACACATGTGGGGTATGCAAACAGTACTACACAGTGAGCTGGGATATGGGCAGCCGACATGATTCACCATTGTGGAATTTGCCCCTGCACTCAGTGCAGACATTGTGATGTGCCATCTGACATGTCCCAGACATGTAGTGGTCTGGCTGCAACATTGTCACACTATCCCATAAAACATACCCCACATACCAAACATACAACCCTTTGTCTGTATAACCCTGTGGACACTGGAGTATCTGACATCTATGGGTGTATGTCATATGGGACAACACAGACATGTGACATAGATGGACATCACACACATCTGGCCAACACATGTTCACACATGGCCATGGAGGATGGCCAGAGACATGTAGTAACACACAGTAGATGTGATGTGTATGTGTGTACACCCTGTTGCACATTGTCTACCCATGGTCCAACTATAGCCTTTGTTGAATGGTTATATAGTAGATGTGGAACACTGGACATCCTAACAGCCTGTGCACAGCTTGTGGAGGTGTCACTTAATTTGACCACATACAATGTGTTGCACATCATGACTGTGTCACAGCATGAAAGTAGTCACCTGTACAGCTTCCACATACATACACAGACACCACATCAGGCCAGAGATTCCCTTGCTGCTGTTGGACATCACTGTCAGCCGTGCACCTCGTGTGTGTGGTACATAAATGTCATGTGAGACATGGTGTATTGACCAGTCTGCCATGTGTGGACACGGCTGCCAGGCAGTTAAGAAATGTTAGCAGTTGTGCAGGGGTGTCATTGGTATGTCTTCCGGTGAGCTGTCACACATGACACAGCATGGTTTAGTGTGTATACACCTCAGCGACGTGGGTCACAACCCACAGTATGTATGTATTGTGTATGCATGCAGTCATGGCTATGCACTGTATGTGTATTCCACACTGTATAGTAATAGAGATGCCTCATTATTCCATGCAATGGCACTTTGTCCGTACTTCACACTGTATAGCAATATAGACGCCTCATACCACCCTCAATGGCCATACACGTCTGCTAAAAGTCCATTCTATCTGTAGAGTATACAGACAACACTGCAATGTGACACCATTACACCGCTGTAAATGTGTCAGGACACCATTGTGTCAAAAATGTATGCATGTCACTGCACACATCAGCAGATTACATGTCATACCACATGTTAATGTCAAGGACATATGCCTCACATCAGCCATGTGTACTGTTAACCTGTGCTGGTCCACATGGTGTATCACAGGGATGTATGCTTACTACCATGATTGTGTGAAATGCATGGCTTCTGCTATGACACATGCTTGCTGTTGTGTGCAACCCAGGTATGTAATGTAACTAATGCTATTAATGTCTGAGCTGCATGCCGTCTGCTGTATCACATGTATGCTGCATGCCTTCTGTCATATCACATGCATGGTTTTGTGTGTGTGTGTGTGTGTGTGTGTGTGTGTGTGTGTGTGTGTGTGTGTGTGTGTGTGTGTGTGTGTGTGTGTGTGTGTGTGTGTGTGTGTGCATGGTTGTCTGTGTGTGCATGTGTCTGTGTGTGTGCCTCTATTGTAATGTAGAGTCTTTGTTTGCCTTCACAGGTGATGTAGGTGGGTTGCCCTCCTGCGGTCCATCTGATTTTAGTGTCACCACAGACTCTAGCAGTGATGAATATATGCTTGAGGTACAGGCAGGGTTGTCATCCCACCTATATCCCCCTCTTCTCCACATACAGTTCTCGTGCCAACACATACCCCATCACCAGTGGCCATAGAGGAAGGACAGTTACCGTGTGTAAGCTTGGAAAAGGAATGTATGGTGGCTACGGAATGTGTGTCTTCACACCATGGTGTCAGTGAAATGACTGCAGATGTGCCACACAGGCAAATGGCCAGTGCTGCTTGTAGGAGGACCTCTGGCCGACATACACCTGCACGACAGAGCGCAGTAGCTGGTGTCACCAGACACATGTTTCAAACTGTAATGGCGGCACGGGTATGTGATGAATGGCAGAACAGAGAAGGGCAGAGGCTTCAGAGGGCTGCTATCCATTCTTTGAATGAAAAAATCCAGGCATTAGCAAATGCTCAACAGCAGAGTGCTGACATTTTGGACAGGCGATTGGGTGACATGATTGGAATCCTTGACAGTGGCATGGCAATCCATGAACGTGAGCTGTCTGTGCTGAAACATCTGGTAGGAGTGAGGCATAGGCCACGTGGACGTAGGCTGGCTACAGCACCTGTGCAGGTCTACGCGAACGAGCTACATCACATGCCCGCTCCCATAGTGCCGGTAGCAGCAGCAGTGCAACTGGTGCTGCGCTGTCCACACTAGGACACAGCAGGCCATGTGGACATGGCCCTGGATGGTCCCAGCAGGGACACAGTTCCAGCGGACATGTGTCATCGGACAGTACCCAATCTGTACCTCTGTCTGGTAGTGCCCATGCAACCCCTGGCAGGCACAGGTCACATGACCGTGGCCGGACACAGTGAGCTGTACAACCTGGTCTGTACAATCTGGAGCTGTCAATAATACCCCTGTGTAGGCCAGATACATGGCAGAACTGTGTGCACAGATACATGCACACACCAGTAACATCAGTAGGGTACCAACACCCACATGCATAATAACCACACATGTCCAAGTAGATCACAGGCCCTAACCCACACACATGATGTCATCCACTGGTGCAGCCTAAGTCCCTGGCAAACATTATCACCCTGTGCATATGATGATGCCTGTGCCGCATCCCTGACATCCACACCATCGGTGCAGAGACATGCTTATATGGTCTGATGCACAGGGTGAACAGAATAGTGAGATAAGGTGTATATTACAATTGTTGTGTACTGTTGGCATGCAGCAGACATACCTTGTAGTACAGGATTAGAATGCATTGTTTTATGTTCACAGTATGTGTCTTGGTAACAACAGTAACAGCGTGTTGGTAATGATGCCCTGCGTCCCTCCTTAAGGCCTGATTGCATGTGCCATTATGTAACAGTGTTTGCAGTTAGAATGCATTGTTTTATTTTCACAGTATGTGTCTTGGTAACAGCATGTTGATAATGATGCCCTGCTTCCCTCCTTAAGGTCTAATTGCATGTGCCATTATGTACCATTGTTTGCAGTTTCACATGTGTAAATGTGGAGTACTCATAGGCATGGTTGGCAATACCAGCATGCTATACGTAGCCTCAACCTCACTGTTAGGAAGGCTGACATTCCATAGCTCTCTACACACCTACTGATCCAGGAGCATGTGAGCTGTGTACTAGGCTACAGTGGCTAGAGATGTGACATCCATACCAGGTGCCATCACAGGTACAGCTACATGTTGCGGGGGGTTTACACAGCGGTCTAGCTAATGTCAAGGGTAGGGGCCAGTTGATAGCATGAAGACTCACTGTATAGCAGTGAAACACTGTCACATTACAGGATGTGTACACACACAGACATACACAGACACACACAGTAACATGCCCACACTCACGGGGTCAACGACACTGTAACACACACTTGATAGTGTTGAAGTGAGGACCCCTGCCTATGTGGTAATCACCATTACAGTACTGTGCACCCACATCACGTGACATATAGAATGAACATGTACAGGTAGTCAGTAATGCCTAAGACTGGCAGCATCAACAGGGTAGTAGATTGCATCACCTTGAGGGGTTAGGGAACCTATATGTTCTCAATGGTAGCATACATCCTCACTCCATGCACCAGACAGACATACATAAATACACATACACACACTGGAGTCCACACATGTCATGCACATACAGATAGCTAACATGTGTGTGATACACACACCACCCTTGCCTATGTCTTGCTTTCTACACTGCAGTATGTACAGATCTCTACAACAGTGTACAGGGGTGTGTAACTATTGGGATGTATTCCCCACCATACATGGCATATATGGTCACACAAGCAAACACACATGGCAGTACTGTGAATCAAACACCTGCTGTCTTCTGATAGGACTGACAGACATGCAGCAGTATTGCCCGCATTACAATGTGTACCGACGTTACCTTCGCCAATTGTGCTGCTATATGCACACAGGAGGACATACGTGTTACAGGTGTCAACTGATTTACAGTCAGTGACACCCTGACCGCTGTGTAGGTTGTATATCCTCACATTCAATTACCTGAAACATAGATTACTGTTTGCACATGTTATGGTAGGATGGCTTGTGATACACCTGTGAGCTGTCTTTGGCAAACATCCATCTGCAAAGGTGGCCCACCACTTTATGTACACACATCCATCCATACCTGATGTACATCTTACCGTAATGGCAGTAGTTCACCATATACAGATGTCAATGATGGGACTGCATTGCAACTGCATGTTGTAGTAGGACACAGATGGACTGCAAACATCAGCTACTGCTCATGCATGGTAGCTGAATGCACACCACTACATGTACATGTGTATAGGTCCTACATTCCTGTCATGTAGCCATGTTTGTATGCATAGCAATTGGTGAAAATGTGTGACATACATGACACATGGAATGTTGTATGATATGATAGTTGTCATGGGTAACCAGTACAGAGGGAATGTTAACTCAGTCAACATTGCTGCCTTATGTGCTGTTAGCATTCAACAGCCATGGACCCAACTTCCATGTGCATGCGTGTAATCGCTGTAGCCACATGTCTGCACGAAGGACAGCATTAGCTATGCTATGTACATATGTGTTGTGTGTGTGTGGGGCATGTACATATCCATGGCAGTTACATGTATGTCATATCCAAACATGGGTGTGTTGCCTGGTGTACAGCAACAGTTATCTGTTACAGCTGTATAAGACCCAGGGCCCCTGTTATGTTTACAGCCGACCTGGTTATGAATAGTGGTATCAATGCATTGCATAGCACAAGATGGAACCCTGCCAGTACATGGGTAGTCTACTTAGTTGCTGTAGAGCTAGGTACAGTCCACTGGTCATGCATAACATGGTGTTGTACTAATGTATGTATGTGTGTTGCTGGTCCAAGGACACGGTGATGTGTGACGGTTACATACTAAAGTGTGGCATTTACCACTGTGATCTGCACCTGACACATCTGTGATGGCTTTTGAGAGTGTACTGGTCAGTACATGTGAGTGGCCTTCATATATGTGGGGACACTAACACCTGGAGCGGTCCGTAATGGTCTTATGGCCCACATGTCTGTATCTGAGGTATACAGTGGTAGTGCTATTGTGCACAACTGAGCCTTATGCCAGGTGTTCCTCACTGCACAGATGTCAGTATTCCCCATTGTTGGATCTAGATTGGCAGCTATGATTATGAATGCTACACATCTAGCACTATTTAGCATACACATACAATGCAGTTGTCCTGTAGGTGTCAGGGTGTTTACCTGGTCCCAGGTTCTTCATCTATGTATGGTATTACATGTGCGAAGTACCCACTCCTGCCAGGACAACACCACGGGTGGTATTAGTGTGCCAGGTTTAGACTGGTACAGCTAAGGTGATTTGTACAGCTAAGGTGATGGACAGCAGCAGACGTTGTGTAGAAGACCGGTGTCAGACATATGTCGTACAGCGTTCATGCTAACAATGATGACTATCGACACACTGTGCCCTTCCCTGTTTAGAATCTGTGTGCATACAAGTCAGCCCTTCGCTACTAAGTGTGTGAGCATGCCCAGTACGCCGTTGTGTAGATGGGCACATAGTGCATTCCAGACTGACGTGTGCTACTGTGTGAGCATGCCCAGTGACACCTTGTGTCACTTGTGTGCCTCGGTGTATGGGCATGACCATTGTTATCCTGTATAGCGATAGTGGTCATCCAAGCAACAGATGGCCATACCCCATGTCAGGATGGATTCCTACATTTAACACACTGGTTCACAGGTATGTACACCGTAACTGCCAGCATCCATGTCAATGTCTGCATTCCTGGAAGGTCATATTGACCGTCTTGAAAGGTGTACTGTCTGTGGCACATCTCGTATCTATGTAGTGTTGTAATAGTGCTCTGTAGATAGCCAGTTGTCCTGCTCACACCACTGCCATGTGTTCGTCTCCATCTGCCTTGGGACACTAATATGCTTTAAGACTGATTACACTCCATACAATCCCTATCAGCGTCTTTGCCTTTGCTGATAATGTCACCCACCTAGAAGTATGCCTCTGGGAATGCTGTGATCCAGTAATCTTGGTAGCGTGTTCTGTAACTGCGTAATGCTGTAGTGTGATAAGGTAGTCAGGTGTATGTTCTAATCCCATCCCTGACGTGTGTGTGTGTTTCCAGCTGCTTGGGGACAGAGTAATGCTTTTAGACAGCTCACTCTCCATACAATCCCTATCGGCATCTTTCCCTTGCTGATGATGTCACCCACCTAGAAATATGCCTCTGGGAGTGCTGTGATCCAGTAATCTCGGTAGTGCGTTCTGTAACTGTGTAATGCTGTAGTGTGATAAGGTAGTCAGGTCTATGTTCTAATCCCAGCCCTCCCGTGTGTGTGTGTTTCCAGCTGCTTGGGGACAGAGTAATGCTTTTAGACAGCTCACTCTCCATACAATCCCTATCGGCATCTTTGCCTTTGCTGATGATGTCACCCACCTAGAAATATGCCTCTGGGAGTGCTGTGATCTAATAATCTCGGTAGCACATTCTGTAACTGCATAATGCTGTAGTGTGATAGGGTAGACAGGTCTATGTTCTAATCCCAGCCCTCCCGTGTGTGTGTGTTTCCAGTTGCTTGGGGACAGAGTAATGCTTTTAGACAGCTCACTCTCCATACAATCCCTATCGGCATCTTTGCCTTTGCTGATGATGTCACCCACCTAGAAATATGCCTCTGGGAGTGATATGATCCAGTAATCTCAGTAGCACGTTCTGTAACTGTGTAATGCTGTAGTGTGATAAGGTAGGCAGGTCTATGATCTAATCCCAGCCCTGCCATGTGTGTGTGTGTTTCCAGATGCCTGGGGACAGAGAAATGCTTTTATACAGTTCACTCTCCGTACAATCCGTATCGGCGTCTTTGCCTTTGCTGATGATGTCACCCACCTAGAAGTATGCCTCTGGGAGTGCTGTGATCCAGTAATCACAGTAGCACGTTCTGTTACTGCATAATGCTTTAGTGTAAAAGAATAGACAGGTAGGTGCTCGATTCTAAGGCATGACAGGTGTGTGTGTTTGGCAGTCATACCCTGTGTGTTGGTATCTATGGGTGGCTAGCTTCCGGATGTGTTGCGTGTGTTTTGTTGCTTTCCTATATAGTGTCCACAGATCTCATAATCGCCCAAGACACTGAGTTGTCAACACATACAGTCGCCAATAGGTCTGGTGAGTAAATGTCAGCAGCCCTACTCTTACCCTTATTACAGTCTGACCCATGTGACGCAATGAAACACACTTGCCTTGATAGTAACACCACTACATAATGCAGGTGGCACATGTGGTTTCCTTCATTCTTGTGTAATGCTTTGGTGTCATGTGGTCCGCTGTTGTGATATAAATGCAATATCTACGTATGTGTGTGTATATGTATATGTGTGTATGTATGTGTGTGTGTGTGTGTATATATATATATATATATATATATATATATATATATATATATATATATATATATATATCATATATATAATATATGTAGATATAGATAGATAGACATAGATATATACATATATGTATGTGGACATCAGCACTATTGAATGTTTGTACTGGCTGATCTGTACGTGATCACCTCGGATGCATGTACATCTGCCATGGTGTAGTGGTAAAGCACATCGTCTGTGGTATGCAGGGTCCTGGGTTCTAGTCGCGTAGACACTGTTTATTTTATTGCTGGGAAGACCAAGGGACATCGAATATGGTGATAGTAAGGCACCTTTAACCAGTTGTGTATGGATCTGAGCGACAGTAAGCAGTGGTTATTAATATGGAAGGTCAGTATGGGTCATATAACTATGCATTAGAAGACTATACTATGCAGATGAGGTTGACAATAGTGAATCCCGTTTATCCCCAGGGTGTGATGCAGATCCCAGGAGTGTATGTGTGTAGATAGCCGGGTGCAGGGCTCGAATATAGGTGTAAGCATGGGAGGGGGGTCAGGCATACTGTATGTACATTAGAGACCTGTGCCTTGGGACTGTTCCAGCCTTAGCACGCCTAAGCTAGGGGTGTGTCTATACCTGCCTGGTGAAATTGGGAGGGACAACAGCAGTAGTGGAGTAGTCAAGGTGAACAGGCTGCACAAACAGGTGATGTTCAGCAAAATCAGCAGATTACATGGCCAGCCCACCCCAGAACACTATGGTAATGTGAGCAAGCACCATACACACAGGTTTCTTCCACACTCTACACCACCGGTGTATACATGCGGGGACATTTCACAACACAGTCCAACCAAATGAGAAGGGCTGCAGCAGGCTACATAGACCAACATGTGCAGGAGGCTGAGGGTGGTGAGGATGTGCATGCTGCTGAACAACCCTTAGTGAGGTGACATAAGACTTTACACACCCAGGGTAACTTACCAGGGGCTACATGAGCCGGAGATAGTGGAGCGCTATGGGGTGGACAGAGACCTCCTACAGCAGCTTGTTGAGCTGTGCCGGCCACACCTGACACATCAAACAGGCCAAGGGAAACACATCACAGTGGATACCACGGTATGTGTTGGCATAGGTATACTAGCCACAGGTACCTTCCAAAGCACAACTGGGGATATCATGGGGATCTCACAGGCATCTGCATCCAGAGTATTGCACCAGTTCACAAACGTCATGTCAACACATGCTAGTGAGCACGTACATGTCCTCAACACACGTGATTTGTAGACAAGCAATATGCTTCTCTTCCACCACATGGCTGACTACCCTGGGGTACTGGGTGCTATAGCCTGCTTGCATGTATGCATCAAAGCACCACCCAATGAGCGGGGTGGGGCCTACATCAACTGCAGGGGCATACCCTCCAACAGCTAGGCCATATGCGATGGCCAGGGCATTACACTGAATGTGTGTGCTGTCTTCCCTGGAAGCTATGACGATTCCGATATATGGCATCTGACACAGCTGTACCACACCTTTGCCAATATGGACATCCCCTGCAGTCTCTTAGTGGGGGATGCTGGGTAACCACTGTAGTCGTGGCTGATGACACCCATCAGCAATGCACACACACCTGAATGATCACACCATGATGAGGCAGATGCACAGGCAAGACATATAATTGAGCATGTGTTTGGGATGTTCAGGTCACGGTTCTGGTGTCTGGACACATCCGGTGAAGCCTTGCAGTATTCACCAGCTACATGCACCCAAATTGTTATGGTATGTGCTATGCTACTCAATCTGATCCTGTGGTGACAGTTGCAGCAGGAACAACATGGGGCAGGGCCACACAGCCCCCCACCAATGCCAAGGCCTGTACAGGCACAGTGTGACTTGGAGGAGGAACTACCTGAGCTGGGCCCAATAGGCGAAAGGGCCGTGCACAGTATGACCTGCCCTTGGCAAAGAGGCAACACATGGCATATGCACTGACACAGTAGGTACCCAGGGATTTCACCCTCTCTGACTCGCACAGACAGTACAGTGGATGCCAAACATAACACTACCAGTGCTCAGCCATGTATAGGAAGTGCACTGTGTGCATCCAACATAGGCAGCCCTCCACCACCGTCCTCAGGTCCATAACACCCCCAAGGTAAGTCAATTGACCTAACAATTGGCAGTTGTATTAGAATGTGTATTTACCCATTGCTATGGTATGCATGTGAGCATACAAGGGAATTTGGTGGCTGACTGTTAAAGCAACAGACAGTACATGTCCATAGTGGCACCATGACATGTGTAGCACATACCAGGGTCACAATAGTAGCCAGTAGTACACAGGGTGTCCTAACTCACTGCAGGTTATGGGCTGAACATCATGTGTGTCCATACAGCCCACACAAGTCTCATACAGCTGGACAGGTGTAGACCAATACAGACAAATGCTATACAATGGCCTCTGGATATGCCCAATGAATGACCCCAACCCCCACAGACACACACAGACCACAGCAGGCCAGCCAGTTGGATGTAAGTTGTGAAGGCTAGGACGTCCAACACCACTATGCTGGTTATTAAAACTGGGATCTGACGTACACTGGTATGCCTCCAACCAGCAATTTAGGTAGGTACACACACTGAAATGGAGTACCTGGCATACCAGTACAGTAGTGGCAAATGTGTACAACTGTCAGCTGTGCCCCCCTTCCTACGTACACATGTGAGAGTCATGTGCGCCACCCCCGGTGCTGTGTAGGACTGTGGATACAGTTGGATGTCCCCCATGCTGTGCAGAAATGTAGCAACTGTCAATGCCACATGACCATTAGATACCCTGCAGATACAGCATGCCACCTGTTGGTGTACAACGCAGGGGTCGGCACCACAGTACTGACTATCTGGATATGTGACACATGCGATCTGGTTGACCATACTTGGCATGCTCATACACATGAAGGTATGACGGTAATGTCAGTCGACAACATGTGTAACAGTCATACTGGGCATGCTCACACACTGAAACACAGGACAGCCAGGTCTGCAAACAGCACTGGTCCGGACATATCTGCCAGTACATTGCTATACTGTTGGATGACTGTGCTGTATGGTATGTGTGTGGTACTATCTATTGTCTGTACATATGCCATGGTGTATTGGTAATTCACATTAGCTGTGTGTGCAGGGTATTGCTACCAACACATGAAAAGGACGGTTCTCTGTTTGCGGCCAGAACGACGCCTTTGGATACGGAGTGGGTAAGGCACATTCCAGCAGGTGGGGGCGGTTGTGCATGGGTTTGCATGGTGTTAAGCACTGCTGACCTCTGGTTACAGCTCCTTATACTCATTTAGAATCCACATTTCTTAAACAGTGCACTACTGGCATACTGGTAGACAAACACGGAAACACCCACTCGCTCACCGACATTTGTGCTGACATTTGTCACTCACGCTGGGTGGGCGTGATCCCTTGTGATGCCTATTACATCGGACTACATGATTACAGTATCAGGTATTTCTAGCCATTATGCAATGGCAGGCTTTCGACTGTACGGACTCGGCGGCCTGTCCAGTGACATAATCATATTATATGCGTGTTGCTCATACAATCTGCTCCCATCTGGCTGATACATGGGAACCGGTACTCTGCAATGCTGACATGTAAATGTTATTTGGGAAACGCAGCTCTCTGCTGGGCCATGCTACCTCATAACTAATGTAGGTTTTCCACCTTTTAGATTGGACGACAGGAGACTCTAGGAGCAACACCTTTCCCACTTTGCATGGGACAGTCCCTCATTAGGCATATGTGTCATGCAACAATACTCTAGCCATTGCAACTGTCTTGATTAGAGGACATTCTTATATTGTACATGTCTGTAATAGTTGCATGTAACAGTTATTGTATACATGACACGTCGATATGTTATGTGAAGTAGCATAAGCAACGTGACTGCTGTTAGACTAAGCTTTGATTTGTGCTAATATGTATATTTCTGTACTATGCATGGCTGTAGGTATGTTCTGCCCTGGTACGTCTGACATTTCTACAGAGCAGGTCCCACTTTGGCCATTTGGAATGGTGGCAGCCCTATAGGACCTATATGTAGAGCTATCACATTTGGCAACGCAACACATACCCACAGCCAGTAGTAAACTGACTACTTCACCGGTTTGCATATGTTAAGGTTATTCTTGTAGCATTATAGTTGCTAATACTGTTTCCTATAACATGTAGCTGTTTCTGATACAACAAAATCATTTTATGACACCACTACACACAATATATGACCTCCTTTCTCGAAATCACAGGCCATGTGCCATAACATTCATTTTGCAGGACACATCTGACCAGAGTGATGTGTCCCTCACAAAGGCGAACACATGGTAATCCAAATCTATTATGCTATCATCTACCTAAGGTGGTCAGTGGAATATGCACTTTCCGTTACTAGCAGACTACACATACCAATGGGGGAGAATGAACACTGCATCAGGGACTCTGCATAACACCTTGAGGGATACATTTAGATGATTGGTTCTATTAACCGGACACATTGACAGACACAGGGCATATGTATTCATTCACGTTTGTCGAGGTACATGCTGTTTATGACTCATACATGTTGTCATCAGTCATTACCTGTATTTCGCCTCCTGTTCACCTAATATCACTAGTTCTGTAAGTGTTTATTTGGACTTTGTTACATTCTGATTCATAAATATGGATGTCCATGCTAATTGGGTACATGGCACTGATATAGTCCCTATGTGTTCCCCCAATGCTTTACAGACTATCCAGTAGATGTGCTCTTCAGGTTTGAAGGTATAGGCATCTGCTATGCCCACATAGCAATATTAATTACTTCCACTGGGCGGGCCTACTACATCTCTGCCAACTAGCACCTGCACACATAGGCCCTTTATTGCATACCCATGATTCACCAACCTGGCACCCCTCTACAGCACTCATGACATATACTTACTGTGAGCACAGCTGGGGTATGAGCACACCCCTACACATTGCCCAATCTCCCCATCTCGGTACACATGTCATACGTTTTGTCAACCCATATGTTATTACACTTGCACAACCTACTGTTCCATGTACACCTACATCCTGCTTGCATCGATAACCACGGGTTCACACGTAAAGTGAATTTTTGGTGTCCCGCTAAAGTGTAGACCTTGCAGATCTCTCCCACTGGTACTTTCCTGCCGATGGTTGGACAGCAGCAGTGTATTTATCTTTTTTGCTTGTCTGTATGTCTGACCGGCCTAGCTGGGTGGTGTGGGAGGTAAACGTTGGTTTATTGGACCTCCCAGTAACATATGCCCGGTCTGAACATATGTTACCCGTAATTGCTATAAAGTAACCTAGTTATGTACATGTGTATATCTACAATGACATATATATTTGTTTTGTGTGTATATGTGTATATATCAATAACTGTTGTATGTGTATATGTATATATATATATAGCTATATATCTATATATATATATATATATATATATATATATATATATATATATATATATATATATATATATATATATATATATATATATATATATAGATATATCTATATATATATATATATATATATATATATATTTTTTTTTTGTGTGTGTGTGTGTGTGTGTGTGTGTGTATATATATATATATATATATATATTTATATATATATATCTATATATACATCTGTGTGCCCGTTAACCAATACATTTCCCGGACATACCCACTTACACATGTGTATTGGGTTTTATCTCTGCTTCAAAAGCATACTATTGCCTTAGTCATTATGACACCGACTCTTCACTCCAGTTAATTTGTAATCAGTATACAGCACATTCTACAGTGGACAGAAGTTGCACTTTTTTCATGTCTGGAGTACCGCTAATAAGTGTGATGTGATACAGTGTCATTTGACCTATTTCTCGTATGCACAGCCTATTATTCATGCTACTGTATTTGTTTCTGTGCACATTCATATTATTTATGTTAATAAATGGAGTGCATGTGTTACAGAGAATGTATGTCAACATATTGATATCTGCATGTTGTTGTGTTTTTCGGCTTTTCCCAGTTAGGGGTCGCCACAGCAGAACTCTGGTCCACTAATGGTTGGCAGATAGGTTTTACGTGCCGAGATGCCAGCCCTGACGAACAACCTTCAACGAAGGTACGCCCATTCACGCATGTCTACACGCAGAAGACGCTCTAGCTGGGAATCGCACCTACGTACTAGCTGACCTACACGGTCCACTCCATTGCAACTGGCGCAAACAGCCCTGGCACTCCTGTGTCCATAATCACATAGCCATAGTTTCTCCAGCCCACTCGTGTTGAGATTCCACGCATAACGGACATTATCCACGTGATATCACAGCCATGACACACCTTTACACATTGCCCTCTCCAGAGCGTTGGGGCCCTACACACATTTTGTACCACTTCATGTATTCACAGGGTCTCCCTCAATTTATATTTGCATGTACATGCTTTTCCTGGTGTTATGGAATACGAACATTTTGCAGATTACAAGTGTAGGTGGTCACAACATGAACTACATTCCATCTGTATGTAATGTTGATGTAGCACTTCAATGAAATTATGGCCACTGGTATAACCCTGCCTCTGTTGTGAATAGCGGTGCTCTACTCACTGTTGTTCAGCTTTATCTGACATACGCTGCAAGCACTTTATAATACCTTGGTTGCTCTAGAGTCCCTTCACAACCCTTATGTATGTTTTCGTCTTTTGGCATTCATTATATATATGACCACAATCTTAGGTCACCACTACATAATATAGGGTGGGGGTGGTTTCACTACATAATACAGGGTGGGGGGGGTGTTTCCACTGGTGTTTCCCTTCACATTTGACTATTTCATTCATTCATATCTACGATGAATATTATTCTGGACATCACTTATGAATTCAGTACAGGTATGCAATAGTCCCGTCAACAAATGTGACAGTTGGTTGGTGTACATATGTGTACGGACCTCTGTGATGCTCTGGGACTACTTTCAACAGTGACAGGGACAAGGCAATGACAAATCAGGGACAATCACGGACACTTCTACAATATTAGTACTATTAACTTGGAACGTGTTGACAGATTCGGAGACATATGTATTACTACTTATTTTCTGCAGTTATAAGTGTCTAATACTCTTAATTATTGTCATTAGTCATCCTCATTCAACACCTTTCCTGCAAAGGTCACTGGCTTTGTGAGTGATTAAGAGGCTGTCCAGTTATTGTGCGAATGCTCTGACCATTGGTAGGGTTGCCACATTTTCATATGTATAGGATGGGCTATATTCTGGAGACACCAGATTGTTTAGGCCAACCAGACCTCTCAACCAACTGGGAACAAATTTCAACAGAATCAGGGACAAGTCAAGTAAAATCAGGGACAATCAGGGACACTTTTAAATTATTAGTGCTTTTAACCTGAAACATTGACAGAATCAGAGCATATGAATTAATACACATTTTCTGAAGTAAAAGAAGTTTATAACTCTTAATTATTGTCATTATTCATTAAGTGTAGTTCACTACCTTTCCTCCAAAAGTCACTAGTTTTAGGAGGGATTAAGAGGGACAGAGTTAAAATTTGAGTCAAAATTAGGGGCGTCCCTGAAAATCAGGGACAGTTGAGAGGTATGAGGCCAACACATACCCACGGTCAGTGCAGGGTTTAGAACATTCATTATTTTCCTAGCTGAGAGACTATTCCTTTAGCACTTTAGTTGCTTATTCTTTTTCTTGCACTAATTACGTATTTTATATCCAGACATGACTGCTTTACACAACTGTTACATGAAGTATGGTACATAGTTATTTCCTACGTTCACAGGACATTTGCCATTGTATCATTCTTGGTCAGGACACACCTACCCAAACAGTGACTGTCCCTCACACAGTGGGTCAGGAGTTACCCTGTTTATGTCAGCGCCTTAATCACCCTATTTCCAAGTGCCACTATGCGAATGTGTACAATATATTCTCTCGATTATTCATATGGGGAGACGTGCGTCATGGGCAGGTGTTTGATCCTGGGTACTAGGTTCTGCATGACCGTCTAGGGCTGAATGGTCCCGTGCACCATTACTGCACATTCAGCTTGTGTCCAGCTGTCTACAGGACTGGACATCGTGTCGTGATACCAAGTCTGATGTTTACACAGGTTACTTATCCCATGAGGGATATCCAAAAATTGAACAAGACCAATACCGACCATTCTTTTGGATTTACGAAAATGTGTTAGGGTTTTACATGCAAGGGATACATAGTTTGCAATCCTGACACTGCCTAGGGTGACACTGCCTACAACATATGAGTAGTGGTCACTATGTGTAGATCTGGCTGCGCCAAGCTAGTAGGCCAAGTATGGCTGAATTTGGTGGACGTTCAGCAATGGAGGCGGGTTGTGTGCTGTGTAGGAGATGATGGGTATTCAATTATGCATCCAGGTGTGTTGCATTTGGATGGGCCAGTTCCATCCAGACCATTCTGTGGGTATGTGTCGGTGACGTGTCTGTACATGTGTATCGCACATTTTCATATTCATATGGTTGTGTGATTGTGTTCTACAGTATGGCCTGTCAGGTTGTATTGCAGATGTGTATACTTGTTCTGTGTGTTTCTTTCTGATTCACCCACTACTCCCTCATACACCTCCAGTTCACCTATTGTGCATCCAACACAGTCTCGCCTTTGTGGATTATACCATTACCCGTTCCCCCCCACACACATATTCCTGACACTCCATCCATCCCTTCTTTGGTTGATGGTCCATGACATGGTCAAGGGAACACATTGCATACACTACATATGTCAGGTACCTGTATGGTTGTGTGGACTACCCTGGCATTTTTCACCTTCCACATGCTGTACATCACACACATAGGTACACGCACATACTTAAGATTCATGACATGGTTGGTACACCCGAGTAATACCCATTCAATGGTAAGAAAAACTGCCAAAGAGAACAAGAAACCAATAAAACAAATTGCTCCAAGGCTGCAAAGGTGGCGCTGGAAATCCAGAGACAAAAAAGTCCAAAACAAATGCTGGTACTCCTTCTTCAACACAGGAAGAAAATGAAAGGCTGCCAGTAGAGTAAAAAATCTTCACTTTATTGTAGAATATTCAAACCAACAATCCCATCCCATTCAATGGTGACACATCCTGACAAGGACGGCTTGGACCGCATATGGGCAGATTTTGGCCGATTGCTCTGACCATTGGTAGGGTTGCCACCTTTTTATATGTCCAGGATGGGATATATTCCGGACACAAATCAGATTTTACAGGGCAACACATACCCACGGTCAGTACTACGGATAACACTTTTGTTTTCTGCCTACATGTTAGCTTATTGTTGTAGCAGTTTATATGCTCCTTCTGTTCCATTTTCTTGATTATTCTATTTCTTGTCACATGTGGTATGTTACATATGGACATACCTATTGTATGTGACTATTACATGGGATGTGGGATATAATTATGTCATATGGTCGCTGGATATTTTACATTTATAATGGTTTTGGTATGGACACAACTGCCCAGTTGTGTACTATCCCTCACAATGTGGGACAGGTGGTAACCCTGACCATTGGGCTAGACGTAGATATTGGCGGTGAGCTAACATGATGCGTTTCACTTCCACTTGGTATAACTATCTACACTGCGTTAGAATACGGGCACACGGTCTTAAATGTCATTTGTTCGAGGGATGGGACTGGATATTCGCTACCGTGCATTTGTGTTTGCTTCTTAATTTTGTGTTCACAAGGACTATCTTGCACACTTTGCATATGTTTCAGTATCCACGGACACTGACAGGTGTGATTACTATTGCAGACAAATTGTTATATTCAAGCATTTTAGGTTTCACGTAGACAGCCGACATTTCCACGCCTCTGTGCGGCACTTCAACACGCCGTATGCACTCACGCTCGTTTCCTATGTACGTGGCTGTGGCGGCAGCGCACCTTCATTAATATGCATTTGGTGCTACTGTGCCATCTACACGCTACACGGTCGGCGCAAGCATAACGCCGGCCTTGCGCCGAGCTTCATGAATCCCGGGGAATGTGTATTAATGCAACATTGTTGACCTAGATTGCCTCGGTTTTTAAGAACCTCATGTCAGTAGGGACTGTGTGTAACACTCATATCACAAACCATTATCCAAACTCCAGTCATCTCAGTAATTGTAACAGAGGATGAGGTCATATAAAGAATGTCATCTTTGCTAGCAAAATTGAACAGCAAAATCAGCCCATATCTGATAAAAAATTCTGGAACTCACTTAACTTTCTTTCTCTGGTGAGTGGCACATCCCATCAACTTTCCTGAAGTTCCTGAACATTTCTTCACTCTGTGCAAAGACCTCCAATCACATTCCAGTGCCTATACAGCTTGCACATAACAGGCATTCTCCTTTTTCTATCCTACCAATTTATATCTTCACTTTTCATTAACATCTCATGAAGCTCAAATGAGAATCACCTATCAGAGACAGCCTTCTACCCTTATTTTTAAAAGTAGTGGTTCTACCATTGCCAACACAATCACTATCTTCATTAACAGATCCGCCACGGAGAGTATTGTTCCTCATCATTGGATATGGTCTCTTATAGTTTCCCCTACATAAAAATGGTTATAGAATGAGAAAAACCCTTCTTGACCTGGATAAATATATTCATGGTGAACTTCACATTGAAGAATTTCTGGATGCAATACTCTTGGACTTGGCAAAAGCATTTGATACTGTCTTGAATATCAAATATATTTTGTTACTCAAGAACACAGGTGTCTCAGTAACATCTAGATAGTGAACACTAGTGGAGAAATGAAACTCTGCTACATCACCATGAAGCCTTGTTGCTTTTGTTGATATCCACAAGACTCCATTCTTGGCCTGCATCTCTTTACCAACTTTATCGACAGCATAGCACTTGGCATAGATAATGCCAAGTTCATATGGTATTAGTTTGATTTCACACATCCCTGTCCTCTTCTGCAGTTATGCATTCATACAGATGAGAGATGATTAAATCACACGGGTGTGCTCTTAAAAAATTTAATGGCAAAGGTAATGTTTTTCTGTCTAATACCTTGTTCTGTAACTGTCCAGTTTCAAGCTCACCCTGACCCTCTCTCATTTTTGACAGGCTACCTACTCGATATCTCTTCAGTCACTCTTACCCCAGTTGACAAGATGAAACAATGAAGATTATTGGCAATACATTCTATAATCATCTTAATTATAATTCTCATGTGTACAACACAAATCCAACAACTAATCTTACTTTCAGTACACTGCAAAGGGAAAAATATTTCCTAAAAGACGAAGTTATAGTCTTGACAATAAGATCTGATATTCTATCCTGTCTTATAAACTCCTGTCACTTCTTTAGTAGCTTACATTCACCACTTGAAAGCAGAATGGAACAAGCATGTAACAGAATTTCCTGTTTTACTCCAGGGCAAAAAAAGCATACCTAATTTTGTCTGTTTATCTTTCTCTTTGTCTCTCTTTTGTCTGTATCTCTTTTGCCTGTCTATCTCTCTGTTTCTCTGTCTCGCTGTCACTCTCCCCCTTTCTCTCACTCTCTCTCTTTATCTCAGTGAATAATCTCATCTGTCTTCTGTATAACTACTAATTCACTTTTACACACTCATCTACCACTGAAGCTGCCCATTACTATGTAAGGCTGTAAATGGAGAGCCTTTCCACAGGCTTTAGACAATACATTTACCAGTTAGTTCATACTCCCATGTCTTTCAGTAAATCCAGTGACTCAGTACTGACTAGCTCCTTCGGTATAATTTGGAATATGCAACTCCCTCCTGGCCTCCCACCTCATTAATAATTGGATATATGACATCACCTGTGTATTGCATTCTTTACCATGTCACAAGCATATATCCCTTGTTTTATGGCCCTATCTCTGTGTAACATCTGGACCCATATAACATGATGTAAGCTATAATAAGTCCTTTTTGCTTGTGTCTTGTTTGTCTCAGTATTTGTTTTAGAATGTATATTCTATATAACAGACATAAGTCTACACTTTAATTTGTTTGCTAATGCATTTAGGACAATGCTGTGTATATTAGCTGCATTTTATAGTCTGTATTATGTAATTATATAACATCTGCTATAGCTTTTTTTTTTTTTTCTTAATGCCTTGGTTGGAGTTGCCTCACAGAGTCTCTGGGATTGTGACCTCCCAGATGGACTTTCCTTGCTGACAAATATCTATCTAACTATATTAATGACAAGACATTCTTCCAGTGATTTAGAATGTAATAACTAAGGAATAACTACTAAAATAAAAATCTAAATAAAAAAGATTGTTTTGAAAGAATGTTTTTTTATTGAGTTGCTCTAAAAAGTAAAAAAAAAATAAGGAAGAAGAGTGAAAACTTTGGAAAGGAAACAAAGGCTGATTTCAGAAAAGCGTTTGAGGATGGTTTTGCTGATTCCTGCTACTTCTTCTGGTACCTCATTACCACAACGAGCAAAACCAACCTCAAATGTTTTTCTGAAATCAGCCTGTCTGTGTTTCTTTTCCAAAGTTTTCACATTTCTTGCTTATTTTTTTGCTTTTTAAGGCAACTCAATAAAAGCATTCTTTTTTTTAATTTTTTTATTTATATTTTTATGTTTTACTTTTTAGTTTTTAAGTAAAATACAACAGTAATTGTGTATAAAATTAAAACTGTGTTTTTGGTACTCAATGCATGTGTGTGTGTGTGTGTGTGTGTGTGTGTGTGTGTGTGTGTGTCCGCTCTTACATGTGTTGCCATTTATAAGTGAGATTTTGAAAAATGCAGTGAATGTAACTGCACAGCTAATACTTGATAGAGAAAGTGAGCAATGCAATTGTTTAGGGACTGTAGAATTTCTAGTAGTTCGAAAGCCCTTTAATGAAGACATTAAACTGTACGAGAAGACTGTTTTGAGTAATCTTTAATATATGATCAGTGTAATAGTTGCAGGAATTGTACAGCTTTCTGAGTCCTAGAGTTCTGACATACTGAGTGCTCAAACCAAATGTTGAAATTTGCCAATACCCACACTCATGCTGTTTCCTCCTTCTGAGGAAGGGCAAAGCAGATAAGTCCCAGAATAAATTTGTAGGTACCCATCCAATCATATAGGTTTTAGAAGGATGCTATGGTGTTACTTCATTTAAATTGCAACGGAAGTTTGTTTGGGTAGTGGGGTAGGTATTTGATAATAAATTTGTCTCCCTAGCATATCTTATTTATATGTTGTTGGAGATTTAAGTCTCTATTTGTGGTATTAGTGATCTCTTTAACTTCAGAAGCTACAGCTGATCACCTAATTTACATTAAGAAAATGGGTATTGACAAGTAAGCCTTTTATTTAAGAAGAAATGAATCGTGGCCTAAGAAGAGATGGATTAGCAGCTACCACATCTGGAGACATTTAATTATCTCAGGATTTTGTTCAGTAGAAAGGATCAGCAGACGTACAAAATTTGTAATGATGAACTGAGAACTGAGTCATAGGGTGAAGCTGTCAGTTTACAAGGCAATATATGTACTAATCATCACTTCTGATCATAAGCTTTAAGTAGTGACCAAAATGATGAGGAGAATCCATTCAGTGCTTTCATGATATTTGATAATTTGTTCACTTTTCCACATCCAGTACTAATAATTTACAAATACTTTATTGACATCCAATGCCTTTGCCATGTGGAAGTATATTATCAAATCTATTTACTGAAAGGCAGTGTAATGATGCAAATTTGAATATGTTATTATATTTAATGCACTTCTTTATTCTTTTATAATGGCTATTATGTCTTGTAATGGCTTGTTAAGTGATAAAGTAATGGCTGAAATGAAATGTTGGACAAGTCTCCCTATCTGGTAAAACAAATAAAACTGCAGATGCATTCAGCAGAACTGAGATTCAGTCACAGGGCAGTAGGGTGCATTTTCTGCAATCATTTATGTCTGTGTGTGTGTGTGTGTGTGTGTGTGTGTGTGTGTGTGTGTGTGTGTGTGTGTGTGTCTGCGTGTGTGAGTGCAAGTCTGTATTAGTGAGTCAGTGGAAGAAATGCTGAGCTTTGCCCGGCGTTTTTTCTGTTGTCTCGCTAATGACAGAGAGGCAATATTTTACTTAAAGAGTAAAATATTGTCACTCTGACATTATTAGAAAGGCTTTTAGATTTTTATTGAAGTTGGCTTTGTGAGACAGAACCACAGCAGGACAAAGAGACAGAGCCACAAAGCCAACTGCAATAAAAAGCATTCTAATGTATCCATCTATCCATTCATTCATCCAATACTGCCGAGTCATATCTGTAGATCAATATGTGTATACATACCTTTAAAAATCTATCTTAGGGCTTACACAAGTGTATAAACACTGAGCATGTACGAGCCTGACTGCCATTTTGTAGTTAGCTTCTGAGATGTAAGCATGTATGTATGTTCATAGGTTCATAGGTAGGTACTAGGCTATTGGCCCTAGGGCCTATATAAGCCTAGCCAAAGGTACCCTGGCTTTTGCCACCCAAGAAAATTATTTTCATGTGCCACTGTCGAGCAGAGCCACAAAAGTGATCCCTGGGGTGAATTTCCTATCTCCCATCCAATCATCAAGATTTTTCTTGAAGAGTGCTAATGAGGAGCTTTGTTTGATATAGATAGGTAGTTTGTTCCAGAGTATGGGAAGTCTCTGGGACAGGAATCTATCCCTCCAGCATGTTCTGTTTATTGTGGTGACAAGGTTTAGGTCCCTAGACGGTGTAGCTCATAGGGATTGGGATTTCTTTAAGTGGAGCATGTCTAAAAGCTCTTTGTTTGACATCGCTTTGTGTGTCAGGCAGAGATCGCCTCTGAGTAGGCGATATGCAATGGAGTAAAGCTGCAGTTTTTTTAGACGGTCTGCATAGGGCATCTGTCTGAGGCCAGTAATCCTCTTTGTGAGGTATTTCTGTGGCCTTTCCAGTTGTTGTAGATGTCTTGTGAGGTACATACCAAAAGGGGCATTGTACTCTATAATGGATGTAATGAGTGCCGAGTAGAGGGGAACAATGACCTCTTTTTTCCTGGATGAGAAACCTTTTGTGATGAGATGTGCCACGTAGAAGGATTTCCTGACTACTGTGGCAATGTGATTATCAAAAGAGAGACTACTGTCCACCTGTATCCCAAGGTCTCTTATCACACTTTCAGTGTTAAGTAGACTACTGCCTATGTGGTAGTTCATGGGTACTGAGTTTTTACCAAAAGGGATGGCAAGCACTTTTTGGCATTGAGCTTGAGGCCATGGCTTTGACACCAGGCATCTGTCTCAGCAAGGCCCTTTTGTAGGATGTCCACATCTTTTGGAGTTTTGATTATGGCTCCTAGTTTGCAGTCATCTGCAAACTTTGTTAGCCAAAGACTTTCTGTGTTGGCCTGTACTTCAGAGAAGTAGATACCAAACAGGAGAGGACCCAGGACTGAACCCTGTGGTACTCCACTTGTCATTGGTCTGAAGTTGGATTTGGAGTCTGCTACTTTCACAGTGTGGGTTCTGTCAGTGAGCCAGTTGGCAACCCATCTTGTGACATAGAGATTTATACCTAGTTTAGTGAGTTTATCTATAATTCCAGAGTGGGAGATGGTGTCGAAAGCCTTGGCGAGATCTAGATCGGCTGTGTGAACCACCTTACCCTCATCTACAGCTTTGGTGACTGCTTCAAAGAAGTCTATCAGGTTTAGGAGACATGATCTGCCTTTTACAAACCCGAACTGGGTAAGGTCCTGAGTTTGGAGATTACCAATGTCATTGTTTATAAGTTCCATGATGATACATTCCATAGCCTTGCAGACCAGGCTCGTTAGGCTAATGGGATGGTAGTTTCCGGGGTCTGTGGTGGCTCCCCCTTTGTGGAGTGGGATAACTGTCGCTGTGCGCCATTCAGTGGGCACATAGCCTGAGGTGAGGCTATGATTGAACATGGTACTTAGGTGGGGTGCCAGTTCATTCTGTAGTTCATGTAGAACACAGCCTGGGATGTCGTCAGGTCCCATGGATGGTGTGTTCTTGGCTTTGGATAGTGTGTTTCTTACCTGTGCAGCCATGATTACAGGAACTTTGCATTCTTCTGGTATAGAGATGGGCCCTTTAGGGGATGACAGGGGGGTAAAGTTAGCACTGAACCCATCTGCCAGGATGTTGGCAATATCAGTTGGTTCTGTATATTTAGTGCCATTGTGCTGTAACTCAGAGCAGATCTGAGTGTTGCCATTGAGATTCTTGACATAGCTGTAGAATGCTTTGTGGTTGTCTTTAGAGTCAGTGGCAATTTTGTTTTCATAACTAGCTTTGGAGGATTTTATGAGGGATCTCAGCTTCTTACTGAGGCTGACCAGAGAGTTTCTCCAATCATGGGATTTTACTACTTTTTGCAACAGTTTTTTTCTTCCGTTGTAGAGTTTGTTTATGGCAGGGGACCACCAGATTGGCTTCCTTTTTTTGGAGGATAGTATCTTGGTTCTGTTAGGTATTGCATGATCCATGCACTCATGTAAGTGCTTATAAAGTGCATTTGTGTAGGATTCAGCAGTCATACCTCTATTGTCCATCAGCATGGGTGTCGTGAAGTTTGCCACTTCTGTCTTAAGAAGTGTGAAGTTGGCTTTGGAGAAATTTTTTACTGTGGTTTTCCTAATGGGGGGTAGGGGTGGGATGTGGATGTCTAGGGTGATTAGCTTGTGGTCGGATCTGACCAACGAGGAATTGACCTCTGGTGTGGAGCACCAGTTGCCCATGTTGGTAATAACCAGGTCTAGGATATTGCTGCCCCTGGTGGGGGTGTGGATAAGTTGATCCATGGCTTTGGAATTTATGAATTCCAGAAAACGTTGAGCACAAGAATTGGTACATGAGTAGTTTTCCCAGTTAATGTAGGGTAGTTGAAATCGCCCATTATTAGGGTGTTAGGTTGTACCCTAATATTTTCCAGTGTATTAAGAAATAAGGAGTGGGAATCCTGGGGACTAGTGGGGGATCTGTAGCAAGCTACAATTTGGATTGCGGTCTTGCCCAGAGTTAGTTGCACTTGGATAATCTCGGATGCATTATGCTGAGCAACTAGCCTGGAGGTGTGGATATCCATAATGAATATGGACACGCCTCTGCCTTTAGTGTTTTGGTCCAGGTTAGATTGCCAAAAGTTGTGGTATGAATTATAGCCTGGTAATGCAGTGGTACTCTCTGGAGCCTTGAACCAGGTCTATGTCACTGCACATATGTCGATGTTCTCCATTTTAAGGAGTGACTCGAGTGAGTGCATTTTGAAGCTTAGACATCTAGCATTGAGTAGCAATACCCTCAGATTCTTCTTGCCTGTACCTGTTAGGGTGGTGAATTTGTCATTTGAACCTTGCCTAAAAATGGCACTATAGGGGTGGCTAGAGCCTTAGCCAGTATCCGGAATCCAAGGGGCAACAGGTGCAGGCCATCTCTGGCAAATCATCGTGGTTTGTTGATCATGTCATCCCAGGCAGACAGATACTGGATCCCCTTAGAATGACACCAGAAGCTTAGCCAATTGTTGAAGTCAATCATTTTGCCCTTGTACTGTGGTATCATTCTGGGTGATGGCAGGATGCTACTCAGGGCTAGGGTCATATCTGCCTGGACTACAAGATCAGACAGCTCCTCCATGTCCCTTTTCATGTAGTCCAAGGAGGTACGTCTCAGGTCATTCACACCAACATAGACAATGACAGAGTCATATTTGTACTTGTTGTGGAGTGACCTGAGTGCATGCATTATGTGGCGGATCCTGGCACCTGACAGGCAGCTGACAGTAACTTTCTCTTTGTTTGGCCTGGTGAGTGGAACATCAGTGTGGCTGACTATAAAGTCACCTATGACTAGAGTGTTGGGTACGTTGTTATGCCTTATGGGCTGTGGTTGAGTGGCACACTGAGTTTGTGGGCTATGTGTCATTTGGGTTGTGTTGGGGGTGGAGGTTGCTTGTGTTTCTGCTTTGGAGGTCCCTGTTGCTTGGGCAGATTTTTACTGAGAGCCTCCGCGAACTTAGGTGTGTGTTTTGTGTTTCTATGTGTGTGTTTTGGTGGTGTAGGTTTTGAGGGACTATGTGCTGAGTGTGGTGTGGTGCAAGTGTTTACCTTCTCCTCTTGACTGTCTAGTCCAGTCTTGGGTGAAGAGAGCTTTGCTTCCAGTTTGGCTATATAAGTGCATCTCTCACAGGTTGTAGTGTTGGGTGGTAGGAGGAGAGGGATGTCTGTGTACATGAGGCAATTACTGCATTGCCCCAAGATGCCCAGATTCACCAGGTAGACAGGAGAAAACACCAGGGCTGACCCTTAAACATGCCTGGATAGTTGCCTATTTGTTAAGTACTATAAACTGTTTTCCTCTAGACAGTGAGGAAAGTTGAGTGCTGTAGTAATTTGTACCTTATTTAGTGCTTACAATAAGTTCTGAACAAGTGCTGAAACAAAAAACTGGCTAGTTCTAAGTAACAGAATTAGGCTAGAAGGCTTCCCTCCAACACAGAAAGGCTTGGGGGCCTAGAAGCCTACAAATAGTCCTGGACACAGCAAATCTGTATCCAGACTAGTCTACTCACAGGAAAGGCAGGAAACAAGCTTAGAATTTTTTTTTTTTTTTTAGTGGAAAGAGAGAAAGGAGTAGCAGAAACTAAGCTGATTGGCCTTCTCAAATGTTCTCCCTGTATTGGATAGAATGAAGTAATGACACTAGACTGGGAGGAGGGTCCCAGATCAAATTTACAGTAGGGGCGGGCAACTGCAAAGCCACCAACAACCTGCAGAAATGTTTCTCACAGCAGAAAAGCAGCAGTGAGCCTTTAAATTAAAGTTTTAAACAGCTAAAGGAGCCTCTAGAGAAAGCGTTTAACTGCAACAAGTTATCAGAAACAAACAACCCAACAGATGCTTAATAAAAGTGGACAATTTCCAGTTAATACCTCACACACAGTGAAAATAGCTAGAAACATATACAGTACACAAAGTGCTATAGATAACTTGAAAAAATAAGCAAAAAAACAGGATACTTAATGTTATATATTATAGATCCGAGTTTGCTCAGTGTCCTTCCTTCGATTAGCTCAGTGTGAAATGGCAGAAACACTCACAACTTAACTTCTTAGGTAACAGAAAGTTGAAACCAGAGACAACTTTTAAGAAACAAAAAGCTCAAAAGAACCAATGAGGTGCTTAGTCTAAGCTGTAGTCCAGGTGACCTCAGTCAGCCAATGACTTTAAACAATTCTCTCTCACTGAAATGCCTGATGGCTTTGGCTAAACCAAGATGTCCCTAAATATGTGCTCAGACACACAGCCTCCACAAACACTAGGCCCAAGTACAAGCCTGAATATGGATAATGCTACAAATATCCACACTACTTAAACAAACTGCAGAAATGTTTCTCACAGCAGAAAAGCAGCAGTGAGCCTTTAAATGAAAGTTTTAAACAGCTAAAGGAGCCTCTAGAGAAAGCGTTTAACTGCAACAAGTTATCAGAAACAACAACCCAACAGATGCTTAATAAAAGTGGACAATTTCCAGTTAATACTTCACACACAGTGAAACTAGCTAGAAAAATATACAGTACACAAAGTGCTATAAATAACTTGAAAAAATAAGCAAAAAAACAGGATACTTAATGTTATATATTATAGATCCGAGTTTCAGTGTCCTTCCTTTGATTAGCTCAGTGTGAAAATGTATGTATGCATGTCTGTTAACTAATTTTTGTTCATATTTAATGATGCTGCTATCCATCCTGATGTGTTTGTATGTATTAAAGCATCTGAATGAAACCCCAAGCCTTCTTGTTATATGTGTTAGAGATGAATGAGCGACATGTTGCCAAAAGTGGCATGTCCAAAGGACATGGTGTTAGAAGAAGCATATCGAAAGGGCATGTAGTCAGAAGAGGCTTGGCTAAAATGACTTAACGCACTTATTTAGATGCTAGTAGAATATACAGGAGTGGATCATTCCTAAAATGTGTAAACTTCACAAAACAGGTCTGAAATGAATTTCAGGCATTAAAACTTGCTCAGCACTATTTCTGTTTTGCATAATATGAAACAGGGCATGCAGAACATTCTAAATGATATTTGCATAAACTGATGTGTACAATATTAATAAAAAGTATTCAATTACTATTGAAAATGTTTAAAATAAAGTCTGAATTGCATAAAATGAATAAAATAAGAAAAACACATTTCAATACATGCTTTGCAAATATAGGTTCATAGGTTCATAGGTTCATACTAGGCTATCTGCCCTAGGGCATTTATAAGCCTAGCCAGAGTGTGTTTGGCTTTCGCCACCCATTTTAAATTAATTTTGCTATGCCATTTTTTGAGGTTAGTATACTGTGCCTCTGTCTAACAGTGACACAGAAGTGATAGCCGGGGTAAACCTACGATCTCCCATCCACTCATCAAGATGCCTCTTGAAGAGAGTCAATGTGGGACTCTGCCTAACCTGGACTGGGATTTTATTCCAGAGTGAAGGGAGCCTCTGGGTTATGAATCTGTCCCTCCAGCATGTCCTATTTATTTCAGTGCTGAGGTTCAAGTCTCTCGAGCCCAGTAGGCTCGATGGGATTGGATTTTCTGAGGTGCAGCATGTCCATTAATTCGGGTTGGACATGGCTTTATCGTCAGGCACAGATCGCCTCTGAGCAGGCGGTATGCCACTGAGTAGAGCTGGAGTTTCTTTAACCGGGTAGCATATGGCATCTGTTTGAGCCCTTTGATCCTCTTGGTGAGGTACTTTTGGGGTCTTTCCAGTTGCTGCAGGTGTCTGGTAAGGTACATCCCAAAAGGGGCATTGTACTCAATTATGGGCCTGATGAGGGATGAGTAAAGAGGTACGATGACCTCCCCTGATCTAGATGTGAATCCCTTCATGATTAGGTGGGCTATATAAAATGTTTTTCTTACCACTTTGGCCACGTGGTTGTCAAATGAGAGATTGCTATCAACTTGGGCCCCCAGGTCCCTAATGACTTCTTCTGTACTTAATGGATTACCACCTATGTGGTAATCTGTGGGCACTTTGTTTTTGCCAAAGGGGATGACTATACACTTTTTGGCGTTTAGCTTGAGGCCATGGCTCTGGCACCAATTGTCTGTTTCTATGAGGCCCTTATGGAGGATGCTTGTGTCAGCTGGAGAGTTGATTATGGCGCCCAGTTTGCAGTCATCTGCGAACTTGGTCAGCCACAGTCCTTCCGTATTGGCCTGTACCCGAAATATATACCGAACAAGAGAGGTCCCAGGACTGAGCCTTGTGGGACGCCACTTGTAACTGGTTTGGAGTCTGACATGGCTCCAGCAATTCTAACCATGTGGGTTCTGTCCTTGAGCCAGTTTGCAACCCATCTAGTGACATAGGGGTTTATATTTAAGCTGGTGAGCTTATCTATAATGCCGAGTGGGGTATTGTATCGAAGGCTTTTCGCGAGGTCCAGGTAGGCTGTGTGGACCACCTTCCCTCGTCAATGGCCTTGGTGACTGTTTCAAAGAAATCAACCAGGTTTAAGAGGCAGGATCTGCCCTTAACAAAGCCAAACTGGGTAGGATCCAGTGTCTGTAGGTCCCCAATATCTTTATTTATGAGGTCCATGATGATCCTTTCCATAGCTTTGCAGACCAAGCTAGTCAGGCTTATGGGGCGATAGTTTCCAGGATCCGTTGAGGCACCACCTTTGTGGAGAGGGACCACTGTTGCTGTACGCCACTCTCTGGGTACATATCCTGTAGTAAGGCTAAGATTGAACAGTAGCTTTATGTTTGGGTTTAGCTCTTCTTGGAGTTCATGTAGGACACAGCCCGGGACACCATCTGGTCCCATTGATGCTGTGTTTTTTGCTTTGGAGAGGGCGGCTCTTACCTGAGCATCTGAGATGTCAGGGGGGCAGCACTCTGTTGGGATAGATATTTGTCCTTTTGGTGGAGAGAGAGGGGAGAAGTTTGCACTGAACCTGTCAGCTAGGATGTTGGCAATGTCTGTGGGCTCGGTGTATTTTTTGTCATTTTGGACTAATTCTGAGCATATCTGGGAATTCCCACCCAGGTTCCTAACATAACTAAAGAAAGCCTTGTGATTATCCTTAGTGTCCTGTGCAATTTTTCTCTCGAAGCTGGCCTTAGACGATTTTATGAGTGCCCGTAGTTTTTGCTAATACTGATCAGAGATGCCTTCCCTTTTTGGGATTTTGCTCTGTCATGTAGTAGCTTCCTCCTTCTATTGTATAGTTTGTTTATGGCTGGAGTCCACCAGACAGGGCGTCTGCCTTTGGAGGATTGGGTCTTGGTTTTATTTGGGATTGCATGATCCATGCATTCCTGAAGGTGTTCATAGAATGCGTTTATAAAGGATTCTGCGGATCTGGGCATTATTTTCCACAGGCCGGGGCTTTGAAGGATTTCGCCTCGGTTTTGAGTGTGAAATTTGCTTTAGAAGTTTTTCACTGTGGTTTTCTGGGCAGGGGGTGGGGTCGGGATGTGATTAGTTTATGGTCTGATCTTACCAGTGAGGGATACACTTCTGGTCTGGAGCATAGTGTCCCCATGTTGGTGATGGTCAGGTCCAGTATGTTTTCCCCTCTTGTGGGAGTGGTAACAAGTTGTTCCATAGCATTTGAGTTTATAAATTCTAGGAACCTTTGGGCTAGGGTGTTGGAGCTAGAGTAATGCTCCCAGTCTATGTTTGGGTAGTTGAAGTCACCCAATATAATGGTGTTTGGAGAGACCTTCATATTTTCCAGTATTCTCAGGAAGGCCAAGTGGGGTTCCTGTGTTTGGGAGGGTGGTCTGTAGCAGGCTATAAACTGGAAGGCAGTTTTACCCACAGTTAGTTGCACATGGATAGTCTCTGATGCTTCGTGCTGTGCCACCAACCTGGAGGTGTGGGTATCTTTGTGAATATTGATACTCCCCTCCTTTTCTGGTTCGGTCCAAGTTTTGGGGCGAAAAGCATGGTATGAGGTATAACCTGGTAGTGCTGGGGTGCTCTGGAGCCTTGAACCAGGTTTCTGTTACTGCACAGATATCGATGTTCTCCATGCTAAGGAGAGTTTGAGTCGTGCATCTTGAGCTTTAGACTTCTGGCATTGAGTAGCATTACTCTTAGTTTCTTATCCCTTGTGATACCTATGGAGGTGGGTTTGTCTTTGAGCCTTGCCTAAAAAGGCACTATGGGGGTAGCAAGAGCCTTTGCCAATATCCAAAGCCCAGGGTGACAGGTGCAAGCCGTCCCTAGCGAAGCATCGTGGCTTGTCGAGCATGTCATCCCAGGCTGACAGGCATTGGATCCCCTTTGAATGACACCAACACTTAAGCCAATTGTTGAAATTGATCATCTTGTCTTCATGTTGTGTCATCATTCTTGGTGAGGGTAAGATGCTACTGAAGGTCAGGGTCATACCGGCCTGGGCTACATGCTCAGAGAGCTCCTCTATGTCTCTTTTCATGTAGCCCAGGAGAATCGTTCAGGTCATTCACACCAGCATGGACAATGACTGAGTCATATTTGTACTTGCCTTGGAGTGACCTGAGTGCTTGTGTTATGTGGCGGATCCTAGCGCCCGACAGGCAGCTCACCGTGACCTTCTCCTTGTTCAGCCTGGTGGCGGGGCGTCAGTGTGCCTGACGATAGAGTCACCTATTACAAGTGTATCAGGTGTGTTGTTTAGCCTTAAGGGCTGTGACTGTTTGGCACACTGGCTTTGTGAGCTATGTGTTGCACGTGTTTTGTTTTGGGGTAGCGGTTGCTTGGGTGTCTGCTTTGGAGGTCTCTGCTGCTTAGGCAGATTTTTATTTAGAGCCTCCGAGTATGTTTTTGTGTGTTTATGTGTTTGGTTTGTTGTCGTGGTAGGTCTATGTGAGACTGGAATTGTAGTGAGTGTGGTTTCCTTTTCCTCCTGACTGGTTACGCCAGGACTGAGTTGAGAGAGCTTAGCCTCCAGTTTGGCTGTATGGTTGCATCTCTCACATGTGTTGGAATTTGTTGGGAGGAGGAGAGGGTTGTCTGTGTACATGAGGTAGTTGTAACATTGCCTCAAGATTCCCAGATTCACCAGCTGGACCGGAGAGGAGATTGACAACTGACCTTTGGACATGCTAGAATAGTATTGGGAATTCCTTTATAATTGAAAAAAGGGCCAATGGGGAACAAGGTACTCAAGGGGAGTTTGTGAGGGTGTAGTGCTTTTAATTTTTTAGAGCTGACTTATATAATTGCTTTAGTGAGCAAGTGCCAGGTAACTTAAATGCAATGTGTTACAGGTAACTTAAATGCAAAAATGACAAACAGTAACTTTCTTTCAAGTGAAACAAGGAAATAAGTACAGTAAGCAATGCAGATATCACTAGGGATCCACAGAAGTGCTAAAACACCGCGTTTTAGGTGGAATTAGCGTTTCAGGGAAATAAACAAACAACAAGCATACAAATAAAGCTAGATTCAGCAGGCCTGGATCTAGTCTATGCTACAGCAAACAAGGTGTACCAATTTCAGTAAGAAACAGTTAAAATATGCAGGCACTATAAGCCTCTAACCAGAAATTCCCTGCTCAGAAGGGCAGAGTCCAGCCTCTCCTCCCACAAGAGTGCAGACCGCAATCCTTCTTAGCGTAAAATAACTGGCCTGAAGCCCAAGTGCTTAAACCAGAACTAATACACTTTTAGAATAACAGACACTGAGCTCTCAATCAGCACTTCCCAACTTAGAAGGATGTAAGCTACCTGTCCTGCCACCACAGTGCAGGCCACAAACCTTCCTAATGTAAAACAACTGGTCTGAAGCCCAAGTGCTTAATCCAAAAGACTTAGAAATGATAGCTACACTTTAATCAAGTTACTACCAGCAGTAATAAATACAACTGAATACTTTAAAGAATGCCTGGATTAGTGCTCAAGTTATACAAACAAAGCTAGATTCAGCAGGCCTGGATCTAGTCTATGCTACAGCAAATGCGGTGTACCAATTTCAGTAAGAAGCAGTTCAAATATATAGGCACTATAAGCTTTAACTAGAAATTCCCAGCTCAGAAGGGCAGAGTCCAGCCTCTCCTCCCACAAGAGTGCAGACCGCAATCCTTCTTAACGTAAAATAACTGGCCTCAAGCCCAAGTGCTTAAACCAGAACTAATACACTTTTAGAATAACAGACACTGAGCCCTCAATCAGCAGTTCCCAACTTAGAAGGATGTAAGCTACCTGTTCTGCCACTACAGTGCAGACCACAAACCTTCCTAATGTAAAACTGGTCTGAAGCCCAGGTGCTTAAACTAAAAGGCTTACAATGAGTTACACCAAGCAGTAATAAATACAATTGAGTACTTTTAAGATGGCCTTAAAAGCAAAATAATGTAGGAAAAAACACAAATACAGTAAAAGCAGATAATTTTTTTTTTTTTTTTTTTTTGGAAAGTGAGAAAGGAAAGAGAGACAGGAGTAGCAGAAACTAAGCTGATTGGCCTTCTCAAATGCTCTCCCTGTACTGGGTAGAATGAGGTAATGACACTAGACTGGGAGGAGGGTCCCAGATCAAATTTACACTAGGGGCGGGCAACTGCAAAACCACCAACTATAAAAACACCATACCAACAGGGAGGGAGGCTGGGAAACAAATAGCAGAAATTTTACTCCCAGCTGAAAAGCAGCAGTGAGCCTTTAAATGAAAGTTTTAAACAGCTAAAGGAGCCACTAGAAAAAAGAGTTTAACTGCAACAAGTTATCATAAACAAACAACCCAATAGATGCTTAATAAGAGTGGACAATTTCCAGTTAATACCTCACACACAGTGAAACTAGCTAGAAAAAATACACAGTACACAAAGTGCTATAAACAACAAAGAAATAAAGAACAAAATAAACACAAAACAGGATACTTAATGTTATATATTGTAGCTCCGAGTTTGCTGAGTGTCCTTCCTTCGATCAGCTCACTGTAAAATGGCTGAACACTCACAACTGAGCTTCTTAGGTAACAGAAAGTTGAAACCTGAGACAGCTTTTAAGAAAGAAATCTCAAAAGAACCAATGAGGTGCTTAGTCTAAGCTGTAGTCCAGGAGACCTCAGTCAGCCAATGACCTCAAACAATTCTCTCTCACTGAAATGCCTGATGGCTTTGGCTAAAACAAGATGTCCCTGAATTATGTGCTCAGACACACAGCCTCCACAAACACTAGGCCCAAATACAAGCCTGACTATGGAAATGCTACAAATATCCCCACTACTTAGAACAAACTGCAGAAATGTTACTCCCAGCTGAAAAGCAGCAGTGAGCCTTTAAATGAAAATTTTAAACAACTAAAGGAGCCACTACAAAAAAGAGTTTAACTGCAACAAGTTATCATAAACAAACAACCTAACAGATGCTTAATAAGAGTGGACAATTTCCAGTTAATACCTCACACACAGTGAAACTAGCTAGAAAAAATACACAGTACACAAAGTGCTATAAATAACAAAGAAATAAAGAACAAAATAAACAAAAAAAGGATACTTAATGTTATATATTATAGCTCCGAGTTGGCTGAGTGTCCTTCCTTCGATCAGCTCACTGTATGATTTTTTTTGTATTAAGCAAAGTTATCTGAGTTATTAGAAGTGTATAAAGTGTTTGCATGTTGGTGCTGTATTACAGTAAAGCTATTTTGCAAAATACAGCCATCACAAGGCATATTTCGCAGAGTACAGCCATTACAGATCATATTTCACAAAGTAAATCATTCTGAAGAGTTTATTGTGCATTTGAAAGGTGTTACAAGCTCACAGAACAGTTTGTTCATACATAATTACAAGGGCCATGTTTTCAGTGTGTCTGTGTATACTTTGTGGGCATGGCAGACAGATTTCAAAAACCCAGTGCACTTGTGTTTGACAGTAATATTATTGTGAACTGGAGAGTGTTTGAACAAGAGTATGACATTTTCATACAGGCTGCATTTTCTAATAAAGATGATCATACAAAGGCATTTATTCTACTTAATTTAGCTGGGTCAGAAGCTATTGAGAGGGAGCGCTCATTTGTGTATGCTCCTGCTATCTATACAGGAGAGGGGGAAATCCATCATATTGTTGTACTGGCTGAGTCAAGGGAGGAGTGCTTAAAATGTAAATTTAGAGAAATGTGTAGTTCCCATACAAAGGTTACAATGGAAAGGCACTTATTTTACACAAGAGATCCAAACTTGGTGAAACTTTTGCAGCATGTATAACTGACCTGAGAAATAAAGTTAAAATGTTCAGATTTGGTATCTTAAGGGATGATTTTATAAAGGACAGACTTGTGTGTGGCATAAAAGATGATGTTGTGAGAAAGATTTTGCTCGTGACAGTGATTTAACTTTGAATAAGGCCATTGAGATTTGTCAGATAAACAAGCTCACACAAAAGCACACAAATATGCTTACAAATGAGAACAGCTCTAGAAGGCACAGTGATAAAGCTCATGTTGATAGTATGCAGCATGTAGTTAAAACAAACAGGTCCAGGCACATGGCAGCAATTGTAGCCCCTGCAGCACTCACTGGTAAACCCCAAAACTTTCCAGCAAATTCCAGAGTTTGCACAGTCTCAGTGAGGCATAAGAGTGAGTCAGCAAACTCAAAGCATGGGCCCCCACTCAATTTCAATGCCAACTGTCATAATTGTGGTGAATCTAAAAGGGAAAAATGTTTAGCTTTTGGTCAACAATGCCACAAATGTAATAAATGTAATAATTTCAAAAGATTTTGTAAATCAAAAGGCCTGCATTCTTTGATTAAAAGGAAACATTTTAAGAAATGAGTTGACCAGTTAGACAGTGACAACTGTACTCTTTATGTTGATGGTATGTCAGTGTTTCATGAAACAATCAATGCAGTAGATTTAAGGGCAAATAATGAAGTATTTTGTACTGTTTGGATAAATTGCAAACCCATAGAGCTCAAAGTTGATACAGGTTCCAAGTGCAATGTTATATCAGCAGAAACGTTTGCTAGAGTGTGTAAAGGTAAAAGGCTGGATTTGGCAAGGTGTGCAAAGCTTGTTGCTTATGGAAGTGAAGAAATTCTAACTGAAGTCTCAGTAGTGCTTTCATGTTATTCTCCTGCAAGATGCTATGATTTTTTTATTTTGTGTGGTCTACAGGCACATCCAGTCATTATCAGGGTTCAGAGACAGTTTGAAAATGGGGCTGCTTTTATTTAATAAGGAAGTCCACCAAGTTAGCTTAAAAGACACTACTCTAATTTTTCCCAGCACATTTTTTCTATCTATGCTGATCTTTTCCAAGACAAACTAGGCAAACATCCAGTTGTGTACTCCATGAAGTTATACCGAGATGTCAGTCCAGTTATCAGGCCAGTACACAAAGTTCTAATAGCCATGCAGGACAGAGTCAAAGCCGAGTTAGATGCGACAAGGTGTGATTTGTACAGTTGAAACTCCAACTGAATGGGTATCTTCCATAGTGGTAGCTCATAAGAAAAGCTCAGATGATATCAAAATATGTGCTGATCCACAGGATTTGAACAAAGCACTTAAAAGACCTCTTCATCCAATGTGCACAGTCAAAGAAGTCATGGCCTTGATGCCAAATGCCACTATTTTTTCTGTCTTAAATGCAGAGTTCATTTTGGCAAATTCAGCTTGACAAAAATTCCTCACTGCTCATTACTTTTAGTGCTCTTTTTGGCAGGTACAGATTTTTGAGAATGCCATTTGGGTTAAATTCTGCAAGTGAAGTCTTTCAGCATGCAATGGAGCAACTTTTTCATGGGTATCCTTGTGCTATCACAGTAGATATCATACTAGTAGGGGGTCATAGCAGAACATGGCAGAAACCTCAAAAAAGTTCTAGAAAGGGCATGTCAAGTAAATTGTAAGCTCATCCCATATAAATGCAAATTCAGGCTACAAAAAGTTCCTTATGTTGGTCATTTATTTACGAGTATAGGCCTACAACCAGACCCTTCAAAGCAAACAGTCATTCTCAAGATGTCATTTCCAGACAATGTTCAAGCCCTGCGATGTTTTCTTGGCATGTTCAACTACCTAGGCAAGTTCATTCCAGACTTCAGCCAACTTTCAGCACCACTCGGAGAGCTGACATGTAAAGATATATCCTGGTCTTGGTAAGAGCAATACCAAAGAGCATTTGATGTCTTGAAACAGAGAATTGCTAGTCCACCTACTCTCAGATACTATGATGTTCACAAACCAGGTACACTTTACTGTGATGCTTCAAAATTTGGTCTTGGTGTAGTAATTCTACAAGAGAATCAGCCTGTTGCCTATGCATCAAGAACTCTTACCCAAACTGAAATGCAGTATGCCCAGACTGAGAGAGAGCTTTTGGCAATTGTGTTTGCATGTTCAAAGTTCCATGATCATGTTTATGGTAGACCTATCCAGATTGAAACAGACCACCAACCATTAGTCACTATGTTGAGAAAGCAGATGCATTCAGCTCCAGCGAGACTGTAACGTATGATGCTGAGATTGCAAAAGTATAATTTCAATCTTGTCTACAAGAAAGGAAAGCTTCTTTATCTTGCTGATACCTTATCCAGATCACCCAGAAACACCACAGAATAGCACGAGAATGAGAACTTTGATTCTGAAGACACGGAAGTGAGAAATTTTTCTTCTACATGTTTTGATGAGCTGTGAGATCACACAGCCACAGATCCAGTTTTACAAAATCCCAACCACTTTATAAATCAAGAATGGCCATCAAAGCAATCTAGTTTACCTCAAGAAGTGCAATCTTATTTTCCATACAGAGATGAGGTTTTGTCTGACAAATGTATCATTATGAAAGGTACAAAAACCAGAGTACATTACTATCTTGCATCGTGGTCACCCAGGAATCAAATCTACCAAAAGAAGGGAGAGAGGACTAGTATTTTGGCATTCTGTGTCACAGGACATTGCGAGAGCACTTTTATCTTGCTCAGTGTGTAATAGTAAAAAGCCACATCAACAGAAGGAACCACTTCAGCTTAACTAGATTCTCGAACTACTTTGGTCAACAGTAGCCACCAACATCTTTGAGTGGAATGATCAACATTATGTAGTGTTAGTAGACTCTTACTCCAATTCGTTTGAGATTGACTTGCTTCCTAACCTAGCATCCAGTACAGTCATCACTAAGATGAAACATCATTTTGCAGTACATGGTAGTCCGCACAAAGTTATTTCTGACAATGGCACACAGTTTACAAGCCAGTTCAAAAGATTTGCTGAAGAATTGGACTTTACTCATGTCACAAGTCAAATGATTTGGCAGAATGCGCAGTGCAAAGTGCAAAACAGTTACTTGAGAAGTCAAAACAAGATAATAGTGATGTTTCCTGAATCTCTTGAATTTCATAAATGTTCCTTGTGATAAATAGCTTGGTTCACCTGCTCAGAGACTTCTGTCAAGACAAACTAGAACAACAGGTTAGTGAAAACCAGTCTGTTGAAGAAGTGCCAATCCCAGAAGTCCTACTACAATAAGAATAGCAAACCACTCAATCCATTATGAGAGGGAGAGGTGGTAAGGATGTAAACATCCAAAGGTTATGATTGGATTGGTGTGGAGAAGAATAATGGTCCAGTGCCAAGACAGTACATTATAGAATCAGAAAGTGACATTTTTAGGTAGAATCAGAAGCATTTGAGATCAGTGTCTGAGCCTATACCACAGCACATAGCCTGTGAGAAAGACTCTTTATCTCGGAGTAAGTTGTCTGGTGTTCCAGTTCCAGAGGACATTCCCGTTCCTGTGACAAATCCAGAAGTTCCTGATATGAGTTGTACACTGCAGACCGTCCCTGCTAAGTTTGGTCCTAAATGTTATGTTATGAGATTCGGTCACATCTCTAAACCCTGTAACAGATATGAAGCAACTTGGACATGAACATTGTGTTTTGTTTCCAGTGAATATAGTAGTGCATGCCTGACTCTGATACTGTTTTGCAAAAAGGGCAATCTTTTTAAGAGGAAGGATGTAGATCAATATGTGTGTATATACATTTAAGAAGCTATCCAAGGGCTTGCACAAGTGTATAAACACTGAGCACGTGTGAGCCTGACTGCCATTTTGTAATTAGCTGTTGAGATGAAAGCATGTATGTATGTAAGGTCTGTCTGTAAACTAGTTTGTTCATATTTAATGATGTTGCTATCCATCCTGAGGTATTTGTATCTATTAAAGCATCTGAATGAGACCCCAAGCCTTCTTATTTATGTGTTAGAGATGAACGAGAGACAATATCTGATTCCTATAGTGACCCCAGGAACAGCCGATGCTATCAACAAGCATGTAGGCCTTCCTTTGCCAGACCTTACTTTCACCACACACACACACACACACACACACACACACACACACACACACACACACACACACACACACACCCCTGTGGATAATTCACAGTGCTCAGTTTACCATGTAAACTTGGAATGTGAAAAGAAACCTGAGTTCCAGAGAATAACCAAGCAAACACAGGGAGAACATGCAGACTCCATGGAGATGGCCAGAGATGCCAACCTTGTGAAAAATGAACCAAACAACCTCTTGCTCTGAGGGAGCAATGTACTCACTGTGCCACCCACTGAACGATATGGATTGCTTTTTATTTTATAGCAGTTAGCATGTGTGTGATTATATGAATGAAAAGCCTCACAAGAGACTTTAAACTATAGCTCAAGAAACAACAAAACAACAACAACAACATATTGTTTTAGGATTAATAAGGAGGTCTTAGCTTGAATTTATACATATTGCTGGAGCATTCATTGTTTCCTAGCATGTTCCAGAAAATGTTGGTATTTTTTTCTGGCAATCTGTCATACACTCACTTTGCAAAATACATACAAAACAAATAGTTGCTTTCTGAACCTGTATAGCTGCAGAAATACAGATATTTTTGTGGCTATGCAACATATTGATATATATGCTGCTATAAATCCTGAGGTATTTGTATCTATTAAAGCATCTGAATGAAACCCCAAGCCTTCTTATTTATGTGTTAGAGATGAATGAGAGACAATATCTGATTCCTATAGTGACCCCAGGAACAGCCGATGCTATCAACAAGCATGTAGGTAATGGAAATAGATTGCCAGGCCTTCCTTTGCCAGACCTTACTTTCACCAAACACACACACACACACACACACACACACACACACACACACACACACACACACACACACCCCTATGGATAATTCACAGTGCTCCGTTTACCATGTAAACTTGGAATGTGGAAAGAAACCAAAGTTCCAGAGAATAACCAAGCAAACACAGGGAGAACATGCAGACTCCATGGAGATGGCCTGAGATGGCAACCTTGTGAAAAATGAACCAAACAACCTCTTGCTCTCAGGTAGCAATGTACTCACTGTGCCACCCACTGAACGATATGGATTGCTTTTTATTTTATAGCAGTTAGCATGTGTGTGATTATATGAATGCAAAGCCTCACAAGAGACTTTAAACTATAGCTCAAGAAACAACAAAACAACAACAACAACATATTGTTTTAGGATTAATAAGGAGGTCTTAGCTTGAATTTATACATATTGCTGGAGCATTCATTGTTTCCTAGCATGTTCCAGAAAATGTTGGTATTTTTTTCTAGCAATCTGTCATACACTCACTTTGCAAAATACATACAAAACAAATAGTTGCTTTCTGAACCTGTATAGCTGCAGAAATACAGATATTTTTGTGGCTATGCAACATATTGATATATATGCTGCTATAAATCCTGAGGTATTTGTATCTATTAAAGCATCTGAATGAAACCCCAAGCCTTCTTATTTATGTGTTAGAGATGAATGAGAGACAATATCTGATTCCTATAGTGACCCCAGGAACAGCCGATGCTATCAACAAGCATGTAGGTAATGGAAATAGATTGCCAGGCCTTCCTTTGCCAGACCTTACTTTCACCAAACACACACACACACACACACACACACACACACACACACACACACACACACACACACACACACCCCTATGGATAATTCAAAGTGCTCCGTTTACCATGTAAACTTGGAATGTGGAAAGAAACCAGAGTTCCAGAGAATAACCAAGCAAACACAGGGAGAACATGCAGACTCCATAGAGATGGCCAGAGATGGCAACCTTGTGAAAAATGAACCAAACAACCTCTTGCTCTCAGGTAGCAATGTACTCACTGTGCCACCCACTGAACGATATGGATTGCTTTTTATTTTATAGCAGTTAGCATGTGTGTGATTATATGAATGCAAAGCCTCACAAGAGACTTTAAACTATAGCTCAAGAAACAACAAAACAACAACAACAACATATTGTTTTAGGATTAATAAGGAGGTCTTAGCTTGAATTTATACATATGGCTGGAGCATTCATTGTTTCCTAGCATGTTCCAGAAATGTTGGCATTTTTTTCTAGCAATCTTTCACACACTCACTTTGCACAATACATACAGAACAAATAGTTGCTTTCTGAACCTGTATAACTGCAGAAATACAGATATTTATTGTGGCTATGCAACATATTGATATATATATATATATATATATATATATATAGAGAGAGAGAGAGAGAGAGAGAAAATTGCATTGGAACTGTCTTGTATGTTATAGTATGTTGTATTTTGCAGACTTGATTTATCATACAAAAGTTTTAGAATTCTACCTTGCTCTCCTCTTTTTGAACTACGTATGTCAGATTTATCATACAAAAGTTTCAGAATACTACCTTGCTCTCCTCTTTCTGAACTACGTATGTCAGACGTATCATACAAAAGTTTCAGAATTCTACCTTGCTCTTCTCTTTCTGAACTACGCATGTCAGTTCCTGTCTTCATGTTACACATTCACTCTGCTGAATCCTTCTAACATTAGATTATTTTTTATTAAGTCATCTGTCAAAGATAATGTTTCCCTCATATGAGCAGCTAACACTTAGATAAGTATCTAATCAATAAAAATGATAATTAATTCAAAATATTACAGATTTTGCTGTAAAATGCCTTCCTGCCCCCTTCCCATCTAGAGTGTCTTCCCTGACCTTACATTGGCAATGTCTCATCTTAACTGATAAAGTGTATACCTGCAACCATTTTATAGAAGGTTCAATTAGAGGTATCTTATATTATGAAATATATCATACTTATTTATTGTGTATACTAACCTGAAAGAAAACTGTGGACTTATAATATAAGGTACAGAAAGGAAATTCAATTACACCATAAATCCTTTTTTATAAGTATACTTAACTTTTTCTGTAAAACTGTGACATGAAGATAAAGGCAGCTGTGCCATTTCACGTTATCTATTTGCAGTTTTACTTTTCAAAGTAATATCTGGGTCTCAGCAGGAAAGACTTCCCTTGGCAAGAAGTTCATTCACGTACGACTCAATCTAAGACTAGCAGAAAGGCAAGTGATGAATTCTTGTAATCTCTTTTATGAGTCTCTTAAAGGATGTCCTATTAGTGTGAGGCAAATCATGCAGTTTGAATTAAAATAGCATCAAAATCAATCAGGTTTTGAAATTTACTTCCAATCATAGCTGTCTTACGTTGACCTGTAAGTGATATTTTCTCGTTTTCCAGTGAAGAGCATATTAAAACTGACATTGGAGCTAGTGATTTCTCCCATGGCTTCATAAAATATGGATCATTGCTCTGTAGTTAATATAATAGCAAGTACAATGTCAAAAGAAACCTTTTTTGTTAACATAATAGCCAATACCTAACATCATATGAAAAACATGTACCTTAAGTGTCACATCACTGTGCCCTGATTGCTGCAGCAGTTAAAATACAAAGAAAAGTGTAAAATGTGCCTCATTTTTAATCCTTCATAGCATTTTACAAGCAAAATAACATTTGTCATTTTTTTATTGCTTAAGTTAACATTTTTTTCCCTAAATGATGTTTTCAAACCCTTTTCTTGAAAATATAGCCATCTTATAGGTTATATATAACAAGAATAATTTTGCTGTAACAGAAGTAGTTGTTTGCTGTTTCTGCTAATTTATTATTCAAAAAAATTCAAAAGCAAAATTGATGTATATCAATTTCACCATGCATTATGTATGTATCATAATAGTAGAAATGTTATAATAATAATATAATAATGCGCGGACAGTCACAATGACTACTGGGGTGAAAAATATTGCAATAACAACAGTAAGAATGTAAAGAAACGTATACTGAAATAATAATTCTGTAAGAATAGTGTACTGCAAGTTTTACAAGAATTTTCTAATAAATCACAAACATCTGATTTTTTTCCCATTTGAAATTTAATACAGATATTTATGAACATTTTCATGAGGTTTTTAAAGACATTCCTAGAAATTCAATAAATTCTGTGTAGGCTTTGCACAAAGCCTACATGATGTTTACGTGTTAGTGTGATGAGCAGCAGCACTAATCGCGTAGTCACACTGTTCACGGAGCTTACATGTATGCAAACACAGTTTTGTGGTCAGCAACAGTGCTGCCACTAGGAAAGTGTGCAGAGCAGCATGGCCACAAAAACAAGAAGCAAGAAGTATTCACGTTTGTTTACCAGCAAACATGCTCAGCAAGATTGCGCAGGCAGCCACAATGACTACCAGGGGTGAAAATGCTGCAATAACAGCAATATTAACACAGTAAAGAAAAGTTTTCTGAGAACAATTTACACTGCAGTTATCTGCAGAATGAAATAATGGGGGAGACATCAAGGGCACATACAAGGAAATGTACACTGAGCAGTGAACATTTGCTGATGAAAATGGGCAGAGACATGAGTGATAGGAATGAATAAAGAGGATGCTGGAATGGTAAATATGGCAATGTTTTCATGGCGGGATATGTCAATATATGCACACTTCCATGACATGTTAGCAGCATGACATTTAAGCACATATGTAGATAGCATTGTACGTACTGCTGTTTGCGCCTCCTGTGCAAGTTTATGACATCATCACACATGATAGTATATATGTGATGCTCACACAAATTTACATGTCAATGGAGGTGAATGGTTGTGATATAAACATCACTGATATGTTCACTAGAGAGAACATTTAGCAAGGGCGGTATATAAATTAGGAGTATGTGCATACTCTGAAGATCTGCAAACTGACTTGCTTGAATATGACTGACATGTCACCATAGCTCTCAACCAATCAGGGACACATAGCAACAGACTTCTGGACAAACATAGACAGAAACAAGCACAACCATGGACACTTTTAAAATATTACAGCTATTAATCTAAAGCATTGACAGAATATGTAACTGTAACTTATTATATATGTTCTGCAGTAACAGGTGTGTATAACTGTGATAATTGTCAGTATTCTATAAGGGGAAATTTACCACCATGTCCACAAAAAATTACTACTTTTTGGAAGGGTTGAGTGACAGTGTTAAAAGTGGAGTTGAAATCAGGGAAGATCCTGGCCAGTTAAGAGGTTTGCAGGACACATACGTCACAGTCCCCTCCTGCAAAAATTAAACCCATGTCATCAATGTTGTCACTGAGCTTTGTATTTACCTGGTGCAACACAGAGAGGCGTATCACACAAACATCTGATAGAACACCTTAAAAGGAAGTTAGCACTGCTAAATCCTAATGGGTATACATCCCCAAAATTAGTTCTGTATATCCTACTAGATGTGTGGGTGTGCACTGTGTCAAATGTGGTACATTTGTCTAAAGCATCTCTGATTGACATAGTTATTTGCCTTACAGATAACAAAACATACAAATTTCACACTATTATGATTAGATTCCCTACACACAGCTGAGTATTGCATGCATCTGCCACATGTCATAGCAATAGATATTGTCTGAAGCATCTGCAACTGATGTAAGAATTAAGAAGTGATCCATTATAATGAATGGTACAGCAATATGGGAGACTGACAGCAGTGTATTAACTATACCCATGTGCACAGAAAGTACAGCAGTGCAAAGTCAATGATCAAAAAAGCTGTCACTATGATATTGTACACATACCAAATAATACATGTAGCACCTTCTATAAGTGCATGTCAAGCATCTACACATGTGCCATATGATCACTATCCATGACATTGCCAGTAAAATGTTATACTGCCATGAAATTCTGATATACATCGATATGTGTTCATGCACAGTATCAAGTGGTAATACTGATGTGATGTAGTGGTACATCCGTGATGCAGTACAGTCACACTATAGCTGCACCTATTATATAATTGGACTTCAGGCTGTACATAACCTCCAGATAAATCCTTGGGTATGAATCACATGAGACACAATGGAACTGTTAATACAGTCATACAGCTCTACCTGCTTCATGTCATTACATTAATTGTACATCATATGCCTATATGTTTAGTAATGGAAATGTGTGGGTGAGGGCCTTGACACTATATATGGACATATTGCAAATGAAGCGGATGCAGTTCATGCAGAGCAGTTAATGACACAACTGCTGACAGTCACAAAATGATGCTGGGGAGCACCTGTATCATCCTTGTGAATAGCAGCACAATATTACATACAATGAATTCAGCAAGGATGCAAGTGAATATCAGCATGTCATATATTGTGTATATAACAACATTACAACATGTGGATGAACCCAGGAGTATGTGCCCATGTAATTAGTATGATGGAATACTGCTGTATGTCAGATGACATTTCCAGATTCTAGGTATACATATGCACACCTGTACCATACTGCAGACGTCATTGTTATGGTTGAATGAGAACTGTGCAGAATGCTGATATACTCCACTACAAGAACAAATGCCTTAGTAAGACAACAATATACATAACATCATCCATGTCCACAGTCCTCAGGAGGCATATTGCTACAGTTGTATTGGAAGGAACATGCAACCAAATGGCAGCGGTGACCATCAATTTGGTAGCTCAAAGCACAGATTGGAATACAGTGTTGTAGGGCTACAGTACATCCAGACCTCACCTTAGTACATGTAGGTTACAACAGCACTGACGTGCAATGTTCAGAGCTTAGCCATGTTAATCCCAACCATCCCCATTTGTTAGTTTTGGGTAGTTCATAGAACAAATTCATGAACAGAGCAGGTCTATATCAACACCGGCTACCCTGTCCAAGAGGGATATGGGTTCCACCCCAAGGATGAATTTGCAGTCTCCAATCCAAGCACACTCCAAGTATAGTCAGAAGAGCATTAGTGCAGGTCTACTGCCCTCACTGAAGTAGCATTCTAAAGATACTTTTACATTGCTACATGACTCCACAGATATTTCATACTATCCTCCAAACATCTACTTCTCAGCATACACTGATGATGTCATTCTTTATAACATGCACTCTGACAGTGTTAAAGACAGACCTGTGGAGTGGTGCTAGTGTTAAGTAGTGTGCTCTTCAGAGTGCCTCCTTGGATAGGTAGGGGTTCTAATCTCACAGCATTCAACTAAAGTGTGTGTGTGTGTGTGTGTGTGTGTGTGTGTGTGTGTGTGTGTGTGTGTGTGTGTGTGTGTGTGCATGTGTGTGTTCTTTCAGCTATCAATTTGGAGACAATTTACAGTGAGATGTGAGTTCACATCTATGTTCCACACTCCTCCCATCTTCTCAGCAGGTGCTGCTGATGTTATTCTCTATAAAGCACACTATGACACTATTAAAACAGATGTGTGTTGGTACTAACATTAAGTACTGTGTTCTCAAACTTATGTAACTAGATAGGTAAGGGGTTTAATCTCTCTGTAGTCAACATGAGTGAGTGTGTTCATTCAACTATCAGTCTGGAGACAATTGTACACCAGGATGTGAATACACATCTGCATCAGACACTCCTCCCAAACATCTTCTCAGCATACACTGACAATACAATCCTCTATAAATTGCACTTTGACACTATTAAAGTCAGATATCTGTGGTAGTGCTAATCTTAGATTGTATGGACTCCAGCTTCTATACCTAAACATGTATGGTGTGTGTGGTTAGTGGTATATTACAGTCATTATATGCTGTTTTAAATCTATTTTCATTTGACTTCCATACAAGAAAGCTTTTGCATAGCCCCATGAATCCAACATCCTCTGTTTGACTGTGTCCACATAACATCCTTTCTGCAGAACACTGAGGTTGTCATCATCTCAAAGATGTATACACACATTGTGAGGAAGAGCTCCTCCATTACTATCTGCAAACCATTTCCAGACTACTAGATGTATAATTGCTAATTCTGTCATGGGATGGTGCACATGTCACATATGGACAGAGGCAATCTATAATAAAATCAAACACAAATACACATACACACATACCCCAACTATCTTCCTTTACTTAGGTATAGTGATTTGGGTTTAAATGGTATAATAATGGCTAGGATGTTATGTACTCTTGACTATTAGCCTAGAACTAGAGATTCAAAACAGCATATAATGACTGTAATTATACCACTTTAATAATGTCAAAGTGCAATTTATAGAGGATTGCATTGTCAGTGTGAGATTAAAACCCCTACCTATCTAGTTACTCAAGTTTGAGAACACAGTACTTAATGTTAGCCCCAACACACATTTGTTTTTAATAGTGTCATGGTGTGCTTTATAGAGGATAACATCAGCACTATCTGCTGAGAAGATGGGAGGGTGTGGGACATAGGTGTGAACTTGCATCTCACTGTAAAATTGTCTCCAAACTGATAGTTGAATGAACACACACACACACTCACTCTAGTTGAGTGCTATGAGATTAGAACACCTACCTATCCAAGTAAACCCTCTGAAGAGCACACTACTTAACACTAGCACCACTCCACAGGTCTGTCTTTAACACTGTCAGAGTGCATGTTATAGAGAATGGCATCATCAGTGTATGCTGAGAAGTAGATGTTCATAGGGTAGTATGAAATATCTGTGGAGTCATGTAGCAATGCAAAAGTATCTTCAGAATCCTACTTCAGTGAGGACAGTAGACCTGCACTAATGCCTTTCTGACTATACTTGGAGTGTGTTTGGACTGGAGAATGCAAATTAATCTTTGGGGTGAAACCCATACCCCTCTTGGACAGGGTAGCCTGTGTTGATTATATATCTGCTCTGTTCATGAATTTGTTCTAAGAACTACCCAAAAAGTACAAATGAGGGTGGTTGGTATTAACATGGCTAAGCTTGTAAAGGCTCTAGGGCCACTAGCCTAGTAATCTCCTACTAACCTGTGAACACACAGAGGTTGACTGCTGTGAGATTAGAGTCCCTACCTACCTACCCAATTACACAAGCTAATGAGTACAGTACTCAGTGATTGCACCACTGCAGAGCTCTGATTTTAACAATTGTCACAGTGCACTTTATGGAGGATGATATCATTAGTGTATGCTGAGAAGAGGATGTTGCTAGGGCTGTAGAAAATTGCTGCATTGTTATGTAGCACTCTGTTACTTGAGTGCAGGCAGCAGGGCCTGGATTCATAATTTTCTGATCAGGCACACAAAGACAGGTCAATTGCCATGAAATTAGAACCCTTAACTAATTAAACAAGCTAGATAATGTCATAATTAATGCTTAGACCACCACAGATATCTCATCTGAACAGTGTCAGAATGTACTTTATAGAGGATGACATCATCATAGTGTCACAGGTACCATACTTTTATAAGACTTGTATGCAAAGCCAAGACTTGTGATATGATTGTGTGAGCTCAATTTGCAAATGTATATATAAATACACACTAGCAACATAGGTGAAATAAGCTATCATGAATGTATATTGCAGAAGTGAGACAGACAAGTACCTTTCTCTCAGGATGTTGTGAAGATAAGACACACACACTCTCAACACACACTTTACAAACACTAGTAGTGCAATGATGGAGTTATGTCTTCATATTCAGATGAAGGTGTATCCACATTAATACAAGTTACTGACAATATCAATGGTATATGATCATGCATGTCCATGGCACTATAAACCCCTACCAAATGTAACAATGTAGTTAAGCTATGTAATTCTGGAGCTTGTTTGACAATGGCCTAAGTAATGATATATAATTCGCAAGTGCATTGTTGCATGATACACATGAATATCAGACAATACGTCTACAGTCAAGCACATATGTCACTGCCCTTCTGTTATGTTTATGAATGAATTTCCATGTAGTGGACAATTACAACCCAGTAATCAGAGTTAGACATGCTATACACCTCTTCACAAAGTGCATCAAAAAATCAAAGAGAAGATGATTTGTGCGGATGATGGCAAAGTACTAGTGATTTGAATTTCAAGAAATCAACTTAAACTTGTAAAGTAGCAGTGTCCACTGATGCTCATTGCTAAACTGTGTGCAAATAGGGACATACAGTAACTGTCCTTATTGGGCTTAACTGCAGAATACATGTGTTTGTTGTTAATGTGTCCTGTGTCAGGCTTGCCAGATAAGTTATGGGAAAAATTGCTGGCAGCTAGTATAATGTGCATGCTGTAGTCTATATTTGAAATGTTGGGGCCAAAGTTTTACTACATAAATAACTGGTGGCCTTGCCTTCCCCATTTGCACAATGTTTAGCGTACAGCAAATGTGGTTCTCTGCTTGAGGAAAACAGTGCAACATTTGTTGTGGTATGCATTCCTTTGCACAAACAGGCTCAGTGGCAATGTGTGACCATCAGCACTCTGAACAGTACTGAATGTAAAAAATATAATATACCTACTGCCTAGCCTTTTCTGTGGCACAGGATGTAAGAGCACTGAGCAACTGATCAGAGCACAGGGGAGCCAGGGTTCAAATCTGGATGATTTTCTTTCTTTTTTTTTTTTTTGTACAAATGGTGTCAGAATGTCATTACCTAAGAAAATGTGATGAGGAGTGCAAATGTGACCATCAATGAGTATTCTAAAGTAGGTGTCTTCCCCAAACTGTGTCAGTAATGCCTACCTCAATACATTTCTACTACTAGTGGCTGTTTTGCAGTCTTCACTGCAACTCACAGGTTAATTGTGTGTAAAGCTTTCTATAAATGACAAGGGCTGATACATCCTTTGAAATGATAAGTATGACTCAACAGATATCCTAACTATTTGTGTATGGTCAGATATCCAGAAAAGTGTGCACTTTATGCTTCTTCATATTAAGGACAGTTTCCACATCATATTAGATGGATCTTTCATTCATCGTCACCTAAACAAGAAACGAAGGGAATCCTACAACAGATTTTGAAATATTGCACATACAGGAGCACTGACCTTTATAGAATCAAAGTAACATGTTTGTATTATCCATCAGCAGATTCACGTCAGTGTGCAAAAAACATGATATGACCGCTAAATCCATCAGCCTAATAGATACACATCCAAAAAGAGGGGTGGGAGTGAAAGGGTGCATACAAGGAGAGATGGACATACACATAAAAATCCAAAAAGCAATATGTGAAGAATCAAACTATGGCAAGGAATACCAGGAATGACAGCATAAAAACTAGTTTATTGTTTGTAAGCACTTTCACAGCTACATAAGTTGCTTCATCAGAAAACAAATCATCCTACTAGCCCATCATATTTAAATCCCAAAAATCCATGCTGTACCCCAAGTAACAGGCCCTCAGAGAATTGGCAAATATCTATGTAATAGATGCAACTTTTGTACTTTTTTAGATACAACTAGTAGGTTTGTGCATCTGGATATGCATAGATGCCTAGTGTTTAGTGTATATGCAAATCGTAATTAATCACAAGTGGTACATTTAGTTTATTGTCTAACATGTTTGTCATTTTATATCGCTAAGATTGATAGGAGGCTTCGATATCGGATAAGAGAACATGCATATAATATAAATAATGCCATAAATACCAATGCATTAACTAGACATGTTATGCAATATGGCCATACGCATAAATTTAGGTTTATGGTAGTTGAAACTATTCATTCTAGTATACATGAGGGGACATAAGGAATAAAACAGAAACCTCTGAATTGAAATGGATCATTAGGATGCGAGCCTCCGGGGAAAAGGTTTGAATGACCACATTTCTGTTAAACCCATGCTACAAGCCAGGCAGATTTCTAGGTAATTAATATATATATAGTTCTTATTTAGTGTAGCTATTTTTATTTTTATTATTTTTAAATATGTTTTTTTTTAAGTTGTTGTTTGTCTTTCGGCTTTTTCCCGGTTAAGGATCACCACAGCAGAACTCCAGTCTGCTAATGATTAGCAGTAGATTTTCACGAATGCCAAGGTGCTAGCTCGACGTCCGACCTTCAACGAAGGCACACCCATTCACGCATGTCTTTCGAATGCCCACCCAACTGCGTGGAGGACATGCAGACTCCAAACAGAAGGCACTCCCCACACTCCAGCCGAGAATCGAACGGGAGAACCTCTTGCTGTGAGGCAACAATGCTACCACTGCACCACCGCAGATTAAATATGTTTTTTAAAAAAAAAGAAAAAATATGTTATTTTTATGGTCTGTGTAGATTTGTTTATATGAATTTTAAGTGTTTTTGTTTTGCCATTTTTATTTTGTTATATTGCTTTTACTGAACATTTGAATATTTAATTGAATATGTGTTCTCATTGGATTTTTTGGATTTAAATATGATGGGCTGGTAGGATGATTTTTTCTAATGAAGCAGCTTATATGGCTGCGAAAGTGCTTACAAACAATAAACTAGTTTTTATGCTGTCATTCCTGGTATTCCTTGCCGTGGCTTGCTTTTGTAATTTAATCTGATATTTCGTGTTGGACCATTTATACACATAACACTGTTTTGTATAATAGAACATTCATGGACATGTTTTTTGCCTGCTATTATTAAGCTGCCATACTCTGTAGCATGAAATGACTGACACAGGGGTACAGAAGGGTTAGGAGAAGGACAACAGGCTTATGACTAGCAGAGCAAGGTCAGATAAATATGTCATAGCTGTGAGCATAGATGTCAGTGCAAATATGTTTTCTGCCAGTATCCAATATATCTCCATAAGAACTCATACCTGTGGCAAATGTTAAGATGTGGGTGATTAAACATATAAAGATATAACATTACACTATGAAATAATGTGAGATGCATCTGGAATGGAACCTTTGATGCTATGGGCAAAAAATATTTAACCAAGTGATTTATGTCAACACTTGACATAGGAATCTGTACTTTGTTACATCCACAGTCTAGGAACTGTCACCGTAACTGCTTCATAGCAGTACTTCTACTCTGCCTTTACTCTGTATTCCTATAGCTTAGCATGTTTAAGCCCCATTGCACTAGGATGATTGGACTTGTGTGGGCGATGGCAAAAACTCACCAGGTTTTGTCATAGGAAATGAACAGCCATTCACTGTCGCTTGACATTACTGTGCAATGCCAAACTCTGAGGAAATGCAGAGGACAAAAAGTGAAGGCTTTTTTATGCGCCATTTTTGGCCATTTGTGTTTGTGGTTCTATTTTTAACCACACTAAATGTGTGAAAATGGAGTTGATAGGAAAGTGGTGAAATGGGGGGGGGGGGCAAGCAGAGGGAAGAACAAAGGGGAAGTAATAAAGGAATTTGCAGGAGGGGAATGGGAGAGGACTATAGATCTCCACTTCCTCAACACAGTAATGTGCACTTGTGGAGAAAATTTGATGGATTTGGACTGTTGGTGTGTGACAACAATGCAATAAAATTGTATAGCCAATTGTAAATCAAGTGTGTCAAGAAGACATATATTTGAAGTGGAGAACTATGTATGGGACTTTTTTTTTTTTGGGACTGATTTCCATTTTTTTTTCATTTTCACAAAGAAAGGAATGTGAGGAATGGATATAGGAATGTGAGGGTCAGGTAGATCAGGTAGGTGAGGAAGAAGGTGTAGGCAAACAGGATAAACAAGACACAGGGATGGTTGTGGACACAAAAGGTTGGGGGACACCATGACGGGTGATAGGTAGAGGACATTGGAGGCACATGCCTGTCAAGAGTGGGAACAGTGAGAATCTAGTCCTCAACCTCAAAACTGTCATCACCATTCCCTTCCTAAGCTCCCTGTGAAACTGCTTGATGTGGGAGTCTTCTTTCTATTTTAATGAGCAACCTATCCAGGCAGTTGATGTGGGTACCAAGGTCAGTCTCTATTAGATCATGCACCATCCCTGGAAGCTACATATAGGTGACATAATCACTGCCTCCACCAATACTCCCAGAAAGTACCACTACAACAGCAGCCAGGGCAATGCTACCTGATGTGGACAGGCCAGGTAGTGCAGGGACTGTGGAGGCAGTACTGCCAGGTTGCATCGCAAAACTGCTGGGTGTTGGTGCAGCACTTATTGGATGGTTGTCAAGATGAGCCGCAGAAGTTGGCCCACATCATTGTGCTGAAATGTATTTAGTTTGTTTGCATAACGTTATGACATCAGAATGATGTGCTTCCATTTAACCCCCAAAAAAGAGATAATTAGAACCTTGAAATGCCACATTCATGTTTCACTACAATAAATAAGCTTTTCTTATTACAGTAGCTATAGAGCTTTCACAATCCCAGAAATGATTGTGAATTGTTACAAGTAATCCTTTTAATATGCAGATATTCCATACATGCTTCTAAAGATACTACAGATTAAATTATCAACATGGCATTAAACCCAATATTGCTGCATTTCAAATGTAAAACTGATACTTGTTGAATGTAAATCAACAGGATATTTGTGAACTTGAACCCACATAAACTGAATACATTATTGCACTTGCCTAATACAATTAAAAAGAGCTGCAGAAAAAAAAACATACATGTTTACTGTTACAGTTAAGGTATGAATGCTGAACTTTATACTGATCTATGGAATCACAATATATTTATTACAATCAAAGTCAATTGTGTTGCATTCATACCCCTTGCCACCCTGAGTCACTGTAACCTCTCAGCATGTGTTTCACTGTTCATCAAGATTTCCTTTGCAGCTGTAAAATACAGAATTAGAGAAGAAAAGACATGAAAGCATTATGCATACCAGTCTTAGCTATCTACACCACTGCATATCATTTCAAGTTGCTTGATCTGTATACTTACACAAATGGAGGATGTCACCAGTTCAAAACTCATCCAGCCACTGATCGAGTTGTATCTGCTTGCACTTATTCAGGTCACTGTAGCAGGGCCTACACTGCTCCCTAGTGTGTGGTAGGCCAGTCTCACTAGAGACAGCCTTGGCTAGGCTGTTCCAAGGCCCAGCCTTGTACTGAGATCCAGTATAGTCCCCCTGTAGCAGCTTATGGTTGTAGCACTTCACAAGGAGTAACACAAATATTCTGGACTCCTCTACACCCCACCTCTCGGCTCTGAATTTGACACTATCCTTCCCATCTCCTGCCATGTCTACAAAGGTCCTCTAAGAACAGTTGAAATGGTTTCCCACCAGTTTATGATATTATGTTTTACTACCAGTGTGCAAACATACACAACCATGCTGATTGCATTTTGTGCATTGGTAAGTGAATAGAAACATTGCCAAACAAAGAGGAAGGGAGTTTGGGAAACAGCAATGATGATGTCATATTTGGCATTGATTTAAGGCATTTGTGCTGCTATTCCTGGTCAACCTCTTTCCAATATTCAACACTGAAATGCTAAATGACTTGACCTTTAAGCCATGACTTTGGAGGGATCAGTAGGGTGACTTAACACATATTTTGTGTTGACTTGCACACTGTTAAAAGTAATTTGTACAAGGTGGGATTCAAACCTATGTAAATGGGTAAATGCACACACTTTCTTAGAGATGATTATTCATCATTGCCACAGACGAAGCACTTGTGGCCTGTGGTCATCACAGATATATAGCCTAAAGAGTGAATGGTGCTATACTTTATGCCTGTATGTGTCTGACATTAAAAGGCCCTGGCTTATGTACTCTCTGTTGTCTGACAATAATATTGAAAATGGATAGACATGCGTGACTTTAGTAAAAGAGTTTGAAGTTATGATACATACCTCATAATACATTCGGTTTTACAGTTATACTTGTGTTATGGAAGGGATGTAGATGGTTATCAGTAAACTACTGTGTCCATCAGAGCTATGCAATTGCATGTTTTATTATATAATCATCATTTTCATGCTGAACCAGTTACACACATATATGGAGCTAAAAGAGTATGTGTATGCAAGCAGTAATAATACTCTTCTGTCAATCAACCTGCTATACATAGCTATTGGTATGTAGTATTACCTTTATAAACAAAGTTTTGTCTATAATTACAGTGGGACAATCTTACTAAGAGAAAAAAAAAGACAGTGTGCTGGATTTGAACTCTGGCTCACCTGTGTTCTGGGTGCAAACTCCCTGCACTTATACTTGGTGCCAGAAGGAAAACCAGGCAGAAGGTGTATTTATCACAATTAGTACTGTCCAGAGTGCTGATGGCAATGCCTCACCATAGAGCCTGTTTGCATGAAGGACCAAATTAAATTTTTCATTTTTTCCCTAAACAGTGAACTCTGTTTGTGCATAGGTAGGCAATGCACAAATGTAAAAGGCAATAGTGATCATATATTACTTGTGTGAATAACCATTATGACCCTTCCTCAGTAAAAAATAACTACTGTGGGACTCAAACCCAACTTTACCTCTTTTCTCTTTTTTTAATCTAAACATATTTACACTTTCTGCCCAAGAGACAATTAGGTAATAGGCGGAATACGTGCAGTCCTTACCATCCATGTTACTGACTGCCTCACAATACCGCTAAGTGTGTTTGTGCTTTGTAAGGTGACTGGAATGAAATTTTAATTTTTTAAGCAGCTAACTGAATTTGCACCTTGCCTCATGCTACGCACATGGTAAAAAATATGGATAAGAAAAGTGAAACAATGGTTAAAAAATTAGACAGCTCTGGATTTGAACCATCAGACTATTGGATTTACACAACACAATTGTAGTAGGTCATCTCTCTTTGCCACAGACACAGCTTTGCAATAGCAATCAAATCATGTGCATACAATCAATTCACATTTCATATCCTGTGTTAAGTAATTCATACAGCTGGACATTCTCAGTTGACTGTAAATGTGTAGATAAGATTTACTGGAATGAGTGATCACACAATGTTTAATAATATGTTTCCAAAACTGCAGATCTGCCTTTTCTTTGTATTCTGGAACTCATTCCCTTATCTCTGCTTTACTATCACACATGCGATTTACAGTGCATATTCTCTCATATTTCCTTCAAGGTGTGATACAAATGGGTGACAGTCAACAGCAATTTTCAGCAAAGTCTGGAAACTGTGATATTATGCCAAGGAAATATACATGTGGTTCATATGTTTATAGGTTCATAGCTGTTTACTAGGCTAATGACTACAAGGGGCTTTTTAAGCCTAGCCATGCATCCCAGATCTCTGACAAGTTCTGATACCCATCATATGTGTAAGCATGGGTCTAGGAAATGAACCATTTACAGGTTACCTCTGTCCATTAGAGACATAGGTGCCAAACCAAGGATGAATTTCTGGTTTCCCATCCAATTGTCCAAGTTGTACATGAATTTGGTTAGGGAGGAACTCTGCCTCACATGGATGGGGAGCCTGTTCCATAGACGGGGGGAGTCTCTGGGATGCATACCTATCGCTCCAGCAGGTCCTATTTATATCACAGGCAAGGTTTAAGTCTTTAGAATGGGTAATTCTGGCACTGTTTGTTTTATGGATATGCAGGAGGTCCATCAGAGTGGGGTCTGACAACGCCATGTATGCCAGGCATAGATCTCCCCTCAAAAACCTGTAGGATACAGAATACAGACATAGGGCCTTAAGGTGCTCTGCATAGGACATATTACTTATGCCATGTATTCTTTTAGTGAGGAACCTCTGTGGACATTCCAGTTGATGGATATGCCTAGTTAGGTACATACCACAGGGGGCATTGTACTCAATGATAGGTCTGATGAATGGCAAATACAGTGGAACAATGACTTCCTTGGAATAAGATGTCATACCTTTGTTTATAAGTTGTGCAACATATGATTTCCTCACCACTGTAGACATGTGATGATCAAAGGCTAGATTACTATCTATGTGTGTCCCTAAATCCCTGACTACTGAGTCAACTCTAAGGGGGTATTGTCAATATGATAGTTACCAGGGATGGATGACTTCCCAAAGGATACTATTATGCATTTCTTAGCATTTAGTTTTAGTCCATGGCTCTGACACCAGTTACTTACCTGTGTCAGCACCTCCTGGAGAACATTTGTGTCACTATGAAACTCAAGGACATCTCCTAATTTGCAATCATCTGCAAATTTAGTCAGCCAGAGACTACTGACATTCGCCTTGACTTCTGAGAAGTAAATGCCAAAAAGGAGCAGTCTAAGGACAGTTCCCTGAGGGACTCCACTTGTCACTGGCCTCTTTGTAGAGGTGGACTCCCCAATTCAAACTTCCTGGGCCCCGTCTGTGAGCCAGTTGGCTATCCACTGGATGACATATGGGTTGGGGTGTTTGGTTTCATCTAAAAGCTCACTGCTGTTATTTCTTCACTTTGTAAGTGTATCCTCACTGACACTCACTTCAGTGAAGGGTGCCTGTTCATTACTGTGTTTTGCTTCTGTCAGAATAATCATTCACAGGTGTAAGCCATTAGCACCTAACAGTGGTGTAAAGGCTACACTATGTTTACATCAGCTACACTAAGTCAGAATTTTGGTATTCAGCAATTCTAATGAGTTTACACCTCATATGTATCTTCAGAGTCCTCAGAGGGGTGGATCTACACTGAAAAGTAACAGTATAGCTAGGGAACATGAAGGAGAAGACACCGTTTTCAATCATTCTTATTGCTTTACTTGTGAAAGTGTAGGGATAAGTACACTTTTTGGAATGCTTTTTCTACAGTTGGTATTTCAGTTGCATGGGACAGGTTATTTGGCAAACTGCAAAAGTATATAATACAGATATAATACAGATCTTAGTCATATCAGATACTGATGGCATTGCTGGACAACTCAAACATTCTACTTAGCTATATTTACAAGTACCAGTTAGGCAGGTATCTGCCTATCATTCAAGTTCTTACACATTTATTTTTATATTACAGATTCAACACTTAAGTTGCCATTCAGAGCTGAGTCTGTCTGACGCTAGAAGTACACAGCCATTACATGGGGAAGTAAAGGTTGTGAGTGTTGCCTGGCATCAATTGTATTCTATGTATGTGCATAGGATGGCAGATATACCCCTTAGGTGGTAAGCATGTGTGCTATCCATTGCCTCTTGGACAGAGTAAGGGCATATTGTGCCAAGCTACATCTACCTACATCCACAACAGTGGGGAGTTCCCCTCTGACTCCTCAACTATGTGTAGATGTGATAACCTTGCCAGATGGTGGTGGAACATTTGCTGTTAGCCCTTGAAGTTCCTGCTGCAGCTGTCTTTGCAGCAAGATATTATGTAGGATAGCACAGACTGTGATAATTTCAGCACAAGTACTGGGATCATATTGCACAGCCCCCCCCCCCCCCCGATGTATCTAGACACCAAAACCATGACTTCAACAGCCCAAACACACACTATATGATATTTCTTGTTTCAGCATGCACCTCATTATAGTGTTCCTCCATGGGTGTTTGTGTGTACATTTTTGAGGAGCATCATCAGTCATGGTTCGAGCACATCCCCTGCATCCCCCAGTAAATGGCCTTGTGGGGCACCACCACTGGAAAACCTTTGGTAGAACTGTGAGGTGTGCCAGATATGGGAGTTGTGATAACTGCCAGGGTTGTCAGCACACATATTCAGGATGATTCCCCTAGCATTATACATGACCTTGCAGTTAATGGAGTGGATCCTCTTTCTGTTGATGTAGACCCTTTCATGTTCCCAGGATGGTGCTTTGATCTCAATGTGTGTGCAGTCTATGGCACCCAAGACTTCAGGAAAATGTGCTATGGGTAAAACTCCTGCATACATGGGCTAAATTCTTGGCTAGGCTTGTAAGGGCATCAGGACCAATAGCCTAGCAACTTCCTGTGATCCTATGTTCCTATGATAGTTCTAGCTCTGTTCTGAATGCTGTAGCATAGCATTCAGGAATTAGTGTATGATCCTGAATGCTGATGCTTGTGACACCCCCAGGATGTTCCCTGTGGGTCACTGAAAGGTTCCTGTAGCTAATAGTCTAAGTGTTACACATACCTTGATCTCCAGTGATTCTGATTCCCCTTGATTGCCCTTGCTATCATTTGAGGATGACAGGGGTTGCAGAGTTCCTGGAGTGTGCCTCTCTCCACCTTGTAGTGCTGTACTATTTCCACTTCATGCAGGCTCTGAAATGTTAAACAGGATCTAAATGCCGTTCACCTCCTTGCCCAAGGTCTATCAGCAGCAGCATAGATGTAAGCTTGTTGCACCTATACTTGCAGAAGAGCAACAGCAGCCCCTAGCATTCTTTCCCTCCAGTGTACTTTATGTGGCTGTATTCCAGTACTTTTTGGAATACAAGAGAGAAGGCCACACTAAGTGTACACAATTGCTTTATAGCTAGTTGAATAGCTCCACCATCTTGGATTGGTTGATTAGCATACAATTCAGCTGCTTATGCTGTAATTAGAATGCCACATTTTTTACCATGTTTGTGCCGCTTACTGAATTCAGAGCTGGCAGAGTAAAAAACTCCTCCTGACCATCTGTTACAAGTCTACATTTATGATGCTATTCTTAGGTACCTAAAGAGGTTACAAGGTACTTCCAACACAGCAATTAAAGGCCCATTTAACAAGCCCGTTCCTACAGTAAATGTCCAAAAATAGTTAATAGTTTGGAGAGCTGAACATTTTTAATGTTTTCCCGTCACACAGAAACTGCAGTATTGAATGTTAAAATGTTCACACTTGTTAGCTACAGAATCCAGAATAGCAGTATCCATAAATGTATATACCCATCTCACATTGAATATGCTCTGCCAATAACAGCCTTAAACTGCAGAAAACAAAAATTTCAGATTTACATTCCTTACTGTACCATAGTACCAATTAGAAACCAATTACTTCTAGAGCTCACTTTCTTCTAAACACTTTAACGTTCAAACTCCTAAATAATAGATAATGTTTAAACCTACCCAACTAATTAAAAAAAAACCAAGTCTACATTCACTCTACAGTGGCAAGAAGTTGTCAGATGCTTTCTCTGTTATATTAAATCAGGGTCTATGATTTGATTTTCTATGCCTGCCTAACTTTATTTGTTGAATTCCAGCTTGTGTTGGACTACTCTGTGCAACACTTCGAATGCGTGAGTTATATTACAGGCTTTGTGCTAATCTTTTTGAGGAAAAAAAATCTTGTAGTCATAATACGTGTATGTATGTGTGGGGGGTAGTGAGCCCTTATCCTACTTCTGTCCAGATTTTGAGATTCTAAAAAGATGGTGGGGGTTAAGGACAACCCCTCATTATTAAAAAAAACAGTAAAGCTAAGGGAATGTATAACAATACTTTGCCATTTTTACTATCACATGCCAGACATTTTGACCTTTGACCTAGGAAGTCAGAGGCATGTCCGTGTATTGTTATACCCCTCATTATTAAAAAAAACAGTAAAGCTAAGGGAATGTATAACAATACTTTGCCATTTTTACTATCACATGCCTGACATTTTGACCTTTGACCTAGGAAGTCAGAGGCATGTCCGTGTATTGTTATAAGTAACACCTACCCCAAATGTCTTAAATTACTCTACACAAAATAAAGGAGTTATATATAGTAAAACAATGCCAAGAATTCTTCTCAGAAATTATACCTATTACTTGAAAATGCCAGAAGTTCTACATGGAATCTGAAGCATTAATGATTACAACAAATTTAGAAAAGTGCTTAAACCTAATGAAAAAAGCCTGTTGGTGTTAGTGTTTTCATGACCAGGGCCAGACACATAAATACATCCTAATATTAAAAGCTTACTTTATGGCATTACTAATATTACATGTTTACAAGTACTCAATACTATAAGTTTTAGATTGATTTACAACAAAAAGCTCAAAAAAGGCATGTTTAGTTTTTCATATAAGTCAACATAAATGCAAAATAACCAACGGGCTCTTCATTCTAAAGCTATAATAGCAAATGATAATAACAAATTACTCACTTTCAAAGTCTCAAAGTATTTTTTGACTAGTTCACATAATTCTTAGGTTTAAGACAATTTAAAGCACTTAATTTACATTTCAAATTCTAGTCTTAACTTTTGCTTTCAATTCAAATGTATGAAGCCATGCAATGACAAAGAGTCTCTTGTAAAACTACTGCAGCATAACCATATTCATCTAAGACTCTGGCTGAATGTATGGAAAAATCTTTATTGTAAACACACATCACAGACAACACCCACCATAAAGTGTACATCTAGGAGTCATGCTAACTCAGCTCAAAAGCACATACAGCATATCTATATGCAACCTTAATATCTTAGTCAAAGAGGACATGTTAGTGAGTTGCACCAATACACCACTCACCAGGCTGTGCAAAGACAGGAACATGGGCATTTGCCTATTAGGTGCAAGCAATCGTCACATCATGCAAGCACGCAAGTCCTTGCACCCCAAATACACAGATATAACACTCATCCTACAAGTGGTTGTAAATGACTTGAAATATACCTCCCCAGACTATATGAAGAAAGGCAGAAAGGAGTCCTTGGGATATGTAACTGAGGATGCTATAAATTTAGCCTCCAGCAACATCCTTCCAACACCAAGAATGATGTCTTAATACAAACAAAAGTTTAATGATTTCAACAACTGGTCTTAGATTCTGCTGACATTCCAATGGGGTACAATATCTATCAGCCAGAGAAGAGGTGGTAGACAGTCCCAATGCTTTAGCGAGGATGGCCTGCACCTCTTTCCCCAAGTCTTCCTTATACTGGCTAAGACCTTGTTCAACCCCTTAATGCTTTTTTAGGTTATGTTAATGATCTTAAGCTTCCAACATAACTAAATGGAATCTAAATAACATGAAGGTATTGCTGCTCACAGCTTGATGCCTTAGTAAAAAAAATAGGTCTATATCATAAGACCGAAGAGGCATTTAATCGAACACCTCTTCGGCAACACATAATGAGCGAACGCACTAAAGCGCAAATGCTCAAAACAGCGATTTCTTTCCCTGGGAAAGAAATTGGTAGCACAAACACACACACTTTCAAACATAACAATGTGGGGGCTTTGCCCCCACACCCCCCAATGTGGGTAGCTAAGCCCCCCACACCCCCTAACTATATATACCAACTCCAAGATCATACTACAGTGGGGAAAGGGGCAAACACATGGGGATGGCCAAGCGATTTCTTTCCTAGCGAAAGAAATCACTGTTTTGACCATTCGCGCTTTAGTGCATTCGCTCTTTCTGTGTCACCGAAGAGGTGTTCGATTAAATGCCTGTTTGGTCTTATGATATCGACCCAAAAAAAATTGTTCCCTAAAAGTACTCCTTACCTCAAAAAAAAAAAAATGATATATGTATTATCACAGAGACCTTGTTCAAGACAATCGAAAGCACTCCATGCCTACTGCACATTCTGGCCCACCACATTAGATAAAGGCACAAAAGGTAGTTGTGTTTCAGTATTCTTAAAAAAAAATTTACCTCCTGACAAAGCGTCTTACTATGTTATAGTGAACTATATGACTCTGTGTCTCTCTCCTCATATCGAGAAACAACAAAACCACGTCAAATAAGAATCCAAGTTTATTGCTGCAAAACTTTCGGGTTAAACACCCTTCCTCAGTGCTATAAAATTGTGTACATTCTATATAATTTAAATAACAGCATCTTAAAGTCACATATCAGCTAGCCTGTCACAAACTTCTAATACCCTTCCCCCACATATAAAATAATCACAAAGTAAAAGGTAGAAAACAGTAGCACTTTTCAAAGAAATGAATATCAATAAATAACAATATTAAAAGATCCAACCACAATAAGTGAAATATTATGGATAATGAGTTACAAGGCTTCTCTCTGTCTTTTTACTAATATAGGTTTTAAGCTGACAGCACTATTTAAACCTGGTTTGTAATCAGCCTGTAACTTAATTATCAATTCATATTCTTTTATTTCTAAAATATTATTCATATCACCACCCGTATTCCCCATAATCACAGTACCTATTACTCTAAACCTAAAATAATGTCTATGATAATTTTCCATTATGTGTTTACTTAAAGCATTTGTATTAATATTTCTTCTGATATTGATTTATGTTCCACTATCCATGCTCTAAGTTTCCTAGTAGTTTTTCCCACATAGAATGATGGGCATGCCACATAATTTTAAACACATAATGGAAATGATCATAGACATTATTTTAGGTTTAGAGTAATAGATACTGTAATTATGGGGAATAGAGGTTGTGATATGAATAATATTTTAGAAATAAAAGAATATGAATCGATAATTAGGTTACAGGCTGATTACATACCAGGTTTAAATAGTGCTGTCAGCTTAAAACCTATATTAGTAAAAAGACAGAAAACATTGTAACTCATCCATAATATTTCACTTATTGTGGTTTGATGTTTTAATATTGTTATTTAGTGATATTCATTTCTTTGAAAAGTGTTACTGTTTTCTACCTTTTACTTTGTGATTATTTTATATGTGGGGGAAGATTATTAGAAGCTTGTGATAGGCTGGATGATATAATGTGATTTTAAGGTGCTCCTATTTAAATTATATGGAATGTACACAATTTTATAGTACTGAGGAAGGGTGTCTAACCCGAAAGCTTTGCAGCAATAAACCTGGATTCTTTTTGACGTGGTTTTGTTGTTTGTCGATACTTGGACTATACCTGTATTATAGTATTGGCTTGTTTTACAGTCTCTCTCCTCATAAACTATCTACTTAATTACTATAGATTCCCTCTATATTAATCCAAACGCCATTCTACTAGGAAACTTCAACTACCCATCATTAAACTTTACATCCTTAGACATGTATGTCCAGCAATTTCTGGACTTAATACACACTTTCTGGACAAGTTTATTCACAACATATCCATGGGCAATAAAATCTTGAACTTGGTCCTTTCCAATATGGGGTAGCTTTTATCCCTCCAGTTGTAATTTCCTCCCTGATCAAATTAGAGCAAAAGTCAGACACATTCACCATAACACTGGAGCCTAAAGCATCTGCCAATATCTGAGTATTTAGAGATTATTTGAAGGCTAATCTACTAAAATTGAATGATGACCTGACTAAATTCAAATGAGTTATCCACCTTTAAGACCCCCCCCATGCAGAATCCTTCACTGCCAGATTATGTGCACATGCAAATAGCAATAGAAATAAATAATGCCAAATTCAAAAATCATTATTTATCATGCAACCCAAGGGTAAACATAATCTGTATTAAAGGAAAAACTCACAGCATGTAAAAAATAAATCTAACTCTCAAGATGCCCTAATGCTCTTTCTAAACTGAACAAAGAACTCTGAAAACAAATCAAATTAAGCAAAGCCAGATATGATGTAAAATAGCCATATAGATGAAGGATAACCTCAAAGCCTTCTTTAATTATGTTAAAAATTTTCAGAAACAATTTCCAGCACTGTGCAGAGCTAATAGTAAATTATATCACATGCTTGGACCAGAGGGCATAGCCAATATGCTAGTAGATAATTTTAGCTCAGACTTCATTACATTCCTCCCTCCAATATTTTCAGATCACATGCTCACAACTTCACTCCCCCAAAATCTCCCAAGAACAAGTTTTCAAGGTACTATCTAAGGCCAAGAATACTATGCCTTCAGGGCCAGATAACATACGAGGCTGCCTACTGGCCAATCTGAAACATGACTTGTCTGATCCCCTACAGAAGTTATTCAATATCTGCCTCAAAATAGGTTTCACACCAGGAGAATGGAGTACAGCAACAGTCATGCCTTAGTACAATGAAGGGGCTTCAGTGAACATCTGTAAGGCTATGGAGAGGATAATTATGGAATTAATAAATAAGAATATAGGTAATGTGCAGACTTTCAACTCAGCTCAGTTTGGATTCATCAGGGCAGGTTTTACAAACTAAACCAGATCAACGTAATTGAAAAACTTTCGAAGCAATAGATGATGGCAAAACAGTGCAAATCACATATCAGGACTTTGCAATGGTGTTCAATACCATTTCACACTCAGGTATCATAGCGAATCTCTGCCAGCTAAATGTCAATCACATTGTAACTCATTGGATAGCAAATTGGCTCACAAACTGAACTTAGGAAGTTAGGCTGGAAAGGTGTACATCCTCCAAAACACCTCTGATTAACAGTATACTCCAGGGTTCAGTCATTGTGCCATTTATTGTTTGTATTTACTTCTCGAATGTAAAAAAAATGTTACAGTTCTGTGTCTTACCACATCTAAAATAACTGCAAACTTGATTCCACCATAAAAACCCCAAGGACAATAAGATCCCCCAGGAGGACATGTCCCATACAAATAGCTGGTGTCAAAACCATGGACTAAATCTAAATGCCAGGAAGTGTATAATCACATCCTTCATCAAGCATGACTACCCTTGTAACTACCACACTGACAGTACACCCCTGAAAATTGATCCTATAGTTAGTGATCTGGGAGTTTATTATGAGAATGAACTGCCCTTTGATTACCACATAAACACTGTTATAAGGAAGACCATTTTCACTACACAGCTAATGTCTAATGGCATTGTGTCCAGATCCAAGGATGTAATCCTTAAACTCTACTTGGCACTCATTAGGCTGATAATTGAGCATAATGTTTAGTATCTGCCTGTCCAAATACTTGTCACAGCTGAAATTACCAGGAAGGGTGCTTTCTCAGTGAAAAAAAACACGTGCATGTCTTGCAAAAAATACTATGCAGACTGTCACAAAGCCTTTTTTCTTCTTCGCAGTATCAAGCAGGCTAGTGAGTGGCAACATGTGCCTCTTGTATTGAGCTTTGTCAGACCACATTCTGTCAGACCTATTACACATTTTTAAATCCAATGGCATCATAAACAGTGCACAAGAGATCTCAATCTCTTTTCCAAAATAAACTGAACATACTGGAAGGTGATATATATATATATTGCTTCTAAGAGACTGTCTGTCACTCTACATAAGAAAAAGTATTGTTTTTCCTCTATTGAAATGTAATATGGACTAATGGATGGGTAACAGAAAATTCATCCCAGATTAGCACCCCTGTCTTTGAGGACAAGGGAAACATGCAAATGTCCCAACTTATCCTTGTTTGGCCCATCTTGGTTTATTTGGCTTACATCCCACCTCTTAAGTACACTATTAACATTTCTGCCTACCTAGTTTCTTCTCACACCTTCATTTATTTGGATTTCTAAGCACTAATCATAATCACATGATCTATTATCTATTTCACAAACACACTAATGCACCTCTTCACATGTTCAATGTTTAATATCTAATAATGCATAAGTATATTTTATACTGTAATAATTGCTTCTGGGTGGCACAGTGATGCATCAGCTTGCATTGTTGCCTCATAGCAAGAGGTTCTCCAGTTTGATTCTTGGCTGGAGTGCCTTCTGTGCAGAGTCTGCATGTCCTCCCTGCATTCGTGTGGGTTTTCTCCGGGTGCTCCAGTTTCCTCCCAGGTTACAAAAACATGCGTCTGGAACATTTCTCCATGGGTCTCCACTGAAAATTAGCTTGTCGCAAGTCGGGCTTTCCTGGTAAACAAATGTTAAATAAATATATAAACTTTCATATGCATGTAATCTAATTACCAAATATATGTGTTATTAATTGTTAACATATTCATTAATAATACTGACTGTCTGTTTAAAAATGTTTATATGTGGAGTTTTTCCCTGGGTTTCTGCTGAAAAGATTTTTTTTGACTAAACTCAGTCAGACAAACCCAGCAAACAAATGCAAAATAAATAAATAAATACATTTGTAGGCAAGATATAGAAGCTAAAAAATCTACCATGGGAAAGTAAGTCTAGGCTTCCTAAGACCCTCACAGAGCACTAGTACATTAAGTACCTAAGAAACTATAAGCCTAATAAGATAAATACAATTTCCTGCAAATATTTTCAGTTATCATACTGACTGTGTGTGACTTAAAACTATGTAGCATATGACACCTGATAATTTTTTTGACTACATGGTGAAATGCATTTTTTAAACAATTATATATATATTCCTGACACTCATATTGATTGAGGTTGATCCACAGCTACATATTATGAATTTTAAAAATACCTACTATATTTAGTATGTGCTTTTTTTCTATCTGGCCCAAGTCATGAATGAAAAGGGGCTTTTCAGCCTAGGGGCAGAAGAAAGATAATTTGGTCTGTCTGACCTGGGATACACACAAGTAGGCTTAAGTAAGAATTACTTGTTGTAGATAGTTGTTTAATTTTTTTCTGATACCGTTTCACTTTTGGCTGACTAAAGTATGTTTTACATTAAGAAGACTGGGACTGCAGTTCTACTGGGAGTAGAAAGGTAATCTGATTTATTTGATTTGGGAAACACATGGGGGGCTTAAAGGGACAATTACTTGTATCTACAAACAATGAAGTACAATTTGTATTAGTGTTTCAAACAGTCAAGTGCAATTTTTTAATGTCAGGTCAAGGTGATATTGGACTAACTCTCCTACTAAAACTGTGTACAACAGGAATAAAATCAAGACTTTCATCTGCTAGCTCAGATGCCTTTTAAGCTGCATTGTTCCTTTTACTTATCTCTTTCTGCAGATTTGTAGCTGTTTAAGTTGTCACTGATTGTTTTTTCTCTATCTCTTCCAAGTTTTCAACCCGCTTCATTCACCCTTTGCTAATGCTTGGGCTCACTCCCAGTTCCCTCCCACCCCTTTTTGTTCTACATTTATACTTCCATAACACAACCCACATATTCCTCTAACCAATACCATTAGTTCCCTCCAGAAGAGAACAACAGAATTGCTTCCATTAGTAACACCTGCTGTTGTTTACCAATCAAGACTCTCTCAAACTCTCTTATCCTTGCCTAATACATCTTAACAAAACCCAGAACACAAACCCATCTTACTAAATATGAACCTAAGAAGTATGTGCAATAAAATCTATGACATACATGCCTACTTTTCCAAATACACTCCTGATGTAGTCATGGCTACTGAAACCTGGTTAAAAAAAATAAAGGATAATGAGATCACCCCCCCACCCCACCCCAGGTACAGTATACTCAGGCATGACAGACAAAACATGTGTGCAGGTGGTGTAGCAGTCATTTATAAAATGTCCCTAACCATCACCTTACTTCCACAGGAAATAGCCACATTTTACAATGCTGAACTTCTAATAACACTCCTAAAAATCAACACTAGGAAAACTATATGCTTAACAGCAATTTATATACCACCAAGGAATAACATTGATACTGCTGAAAGCATCCTGTATTGGATATCGCAACAAATTAACCATGAAACTATAATACTTGGAGACTTAAATAATGAATGGCAACTTATAAATTCTGCTGCCCCCACTAAATCCATATTGCCCATTGCTCAGCTTCAGTCAATTAATATCCAGACCTACTAGAATCAATAAAACTTAATGCAGACACTCTACATTAGCCTGGATTCTTACAATCAAACCAGACAAACTGACAAAAGTAGGCTGCCTCTCAGATAGCATAAGTGACCACATACCAACACATGCCATTAGAACTCACCATAACCTACATAAACATATTCCCTGGGATTCATGAAGCTTGCGCCAGATGCAGGTGTAGTGTAGGTGGTATAATGCCAAATATGGCCACCGAGTGATTCAGGTACGATCCAATTCCATGTGCACTACCAGAGTACGCCATATCTGTGCAGCCCTCGGCACAGGTATGCTAATCACCCCATGCATAGTACTGCACCATGCAAATGAAGGTACATAGCGATTCATGAAGTGGTGCAGACGTAGCGTAAGCCCACAGAAATGTAAACCACAAAAAATGGTTTACATTTTGCCAAACAGAACATCGGAGCTATGAAAGCGGACCAGACACATGTATTACTAAGTTAACATATGCCAATGGCTAAATATACAGCCAATGGCATAAGAATTGATGCACAACACCTAAAAAACAACATTTAATGTCATGTCCACGGTAATGCAAAGTACAACCGCAGGGCATGTGTGCGCAAATGGGAACACAAGGAAAATATACACAAATGTCATAAAACCACAATGTAATACAAATCATGCTTTCACCATAATACTCAGTGGTATGCATGGTACACCACAACCAAGCTGCAAGGGTTGCTAAGGGTCTGTGACAGTGTTCGGCGCGGTAACTATGAATTAGTAGTCAATGCAATACAAATGAGGCAAGTAATAGTGAATCGCAAACGTCCCGCAGGACTAAGGATGTACCATACGGTGCAGCGCTACAACACCGAGGAGTGGTTTGGAGGTATACATGACATCAGCAGTAGGGTGTGCCACCGTAGCTGTAAGCACATTGGAGCAATGCAAATCCAGCCTGCCTGTTGCTAAGCAAAGCCACAGGATAGGGGTGGGGATGTAGGTATAGCATCGTTTAGCTGAGAGCACATATGGTGCCTGAAAGAGCATGTGTACGCGGATGAAAACATGCCCAAAACCCGGTAAGCGGACGCACGCGCCCACACCATAGCTCAAACAGAAAGGTTAGGGGAAGAAAATAAGGAAATGCCGCAGTAGGGTAATTGAAGTACAACTGAGCAATTAACATCTATTAACTCACAGTGGGCAATCGACGGCAGCTAACAAGTCTGCTCACAGCAACCTGCAGAACAGGATAGGGGAGGTGTCAGATTGCAAAGAAAAGAGAACTGTCATAGCAGTGCAAAGCAAACCTGCAGTAGATCAGCCATAGAACACATGTCATAAGATAAGCCAGGTTTAGGAAAGTACAAATGAAAGCAGGCTGCTGGATGCATGCCAGAAAATGGGAGGGGAAACGTTAAGAAATGTTAAGGGAAGGGCAAGAGGTAATCCACGGCAGCCAAATGTAATTCAACACCAAAGGCACCACAATAGCAGTACATGTGGTAAAACACATAAGATACCCTGTAGCTCCGATGGTACATACACACCCTATGACATCATCAGTGTTCACAGCACAATAGTATAAAGTGTCAAGGCACCTCACACACCTGTGTATTCCCAAACACTGCACCACTGGTGTAAACAGACGGGGAACTTTTACAATGTACATGTTGGGAGCTGCCATAACTGTGATCCATCACCATGTGTTAGAGACTGAAGGTGTTGTGGAGGATGAAGCTGACAACCACCGCAGGCTCTGGAGTAGGAGAAGAGTGTTCAGACCAAGGGTAACCTACCAGGGTCTACATGATCTGGAGATAGTAGAGTGTTACAGGGTGGACAGGGATATCTTACAGCAAATAGTTGAGCTGTGCCGGCCACGCCTGAGATCCAGAAACAACAGAGGGGAACCCATCCCAGTGGACATGAAGGTATGTGCAAGCTTGCGAATACTAGCCACAGGTTCCTTTCAAAGGCCAACTGGAGATATAATGGGGATCTCACAGGCATCAGCATCCAGGGTACTACACCAGTTCCTGGATGCTATGTTACCACATGCCAATGAGCATATATACTTCCCCCAAACTCAGGAGGAGTTGGCCAGCAATATGCGTCTCTTCCACCAGGTGGCACACTACCCGGAGGTACTGGGTGTGATAGACTGCATGCACATACATATCAAGTCACCACCCGGTGAGCATGGTAGGCGCTACATAAATCGCAAGGGATACCACTCCATCAACTGCCAGGTCATGTGCAATGCCCAGGGCATCATTATGGATGTGTGTGCCAGCAGCCCTGGAAGCTACCATGACTCCCACATCTGGCATGCCTCACAGCTGTATCAGGTATTTGTCAGGGGGTTATCCCACATGGCCACCTTGTGGGGGATGCTGGCTATGCACTGGAGCCATGGATGATGACTCCCATCAGAAATGCGCACGCACCCATGCAAGAATGCCATAATGAGGCACACGCACAAACAGAATCATCATGGAGCGTGTGTTTGGGATGCTGAAATCACGGTTCCGTTGCTTGAACATATCTGGTGAAGCCTTGCAGTACTCTCCAGGCATGTGTGCCCACATCTTCATAGTATGTGCCATGTTATATAATATGATCCTGCGGAAACAGCTGCAGTAGGGACATAATGGTGAAGGCCCTCACAGCCCACCACAATTGCCAAGGCCATCACAGGCACAGAGGGATTCAGACCACGAACACCCTGTGCCAGCCCCAGTAGACAGATGGAGGTGTGCCCAATATGCCCACGCCTTGGCAAAGAGGGAACGTATAGCACATACACTGACAGTGTAGGCCCCTACGGACTGACACACTTCTCCACCTGCACACACAGTAAACTGGATGGCACACACATGCGACCACCTGTAACGTGTAATGTATAGGTGGCATATTGTGTGAATCCTACATAGGCAGCCCTCAACCATTGCACACACAACAGCTATTGGAACAAGGAATGTCAACACCTGAACAGTACACGCACCTAACAGCATATGTTGATACTGTATGTATAGGTACATCGGTAGGTACACGGCCAATTGTCAGAGGCCATTCATCAACCGAGGCAAACAGTGTCTGCTGTCACCACCACATCAATTAACCAACTGTCCCACAGTGGAACAGAGGCAATTGCAGGATCCATGTGTGTAATCACTGTTCCCCACACACTCTGCATGGCTTACCTGGTGTGTTAATGAGGGGCTGCATATAATGTAATCAGGGATGTAGTGGCAAAGCATGGGGAGTACCCATGACAGGTATCTGTCACCCCAGCATGCTCCACCTATGCTTGTGTGAAGGTGTAGCACATTATAGTGTGTGGCACACTGTGACATACATTACCATTGCTGGAGCACATCCATTAAACATCACTTGGACATACCATTAATAGGTCTCATCCATATACATTTGATTGCAGTATAGAGTAACAGCCATAGTACAGTCCACATACAAAACACCATAACACGTGTACAAATCCCAGATGCCCAAGTGGTAAATGCACTGACTATCATGCATGTTCCCGGTTCCACGTCCTGCAAGGGACGTTGCATAATCCCGAAGGCATGAATAATGGATGTTGGATGCAGGTCATCAGATCAGGTTTAGCACATGTCAGTGGGATTATGCATTGGCAAGTGCTGGTAAGCGTCATTTAAACATGAATATACGGATGTGTGCGAAACTGGGCTAAGCTTTTCTGAATATCACGCAGATCACAGTCAACGATGTCCAGAACAGGTGAAACTAGCATTATTCACCCCTGTACTAATAGTGCCTACTCTGAAGGATAGAACGACCACTGCCAGGAGTAGAACACGCAATCATGTACACAATCACCTAACACTAAGCTACCCGAGATGTACCAACGGCAGGTGTGTATTGTGTCAGGTTAAAACACAAACGTGCGGAGTCCAGGAAACAGTATACACTGACATGTACACAACGAAAGGTGTGTTCTCCCTCTCACTCTCTCTCTCTCTCTATATATATATATATATATATATATATATATATATATATATATATAAAGGGTGATAGAGAGATATAAGTTGATATATACGTATTCACCTATATCTGCAAATATATAGATAGGTCAACGACATGTACACAAACATGGAGGTACAAATAAATAGGATACTGCCAACTATCGAATGTGTCACATACCGCCACGCATAATCACAAGGCTGAAAGACCAAAAGACCACAGTACCTGAACACTAGAACCAAGAGTAATATTATCACGATGTTAAGGGACATGTAGTTATCAAGTTATCGCTGCCGGTGCTGCGGTCCAGGTAGGTACTGTGTTCAACTGTGTATGTGATTGCTGTAGTCTGTGTATGTGTGTGTTGAGGGTGCCGTGTGCATTTCTGTGGGACCGTAATGTGTGTGTGTGTGTGTGTGTGTGTGTGTGTGTGTGTGTGTGTGTGTGTGTGTGTGTGTGTGTTTGCATCGTGTGTCTGTTAGTGCTAACTCGGAGGTAGATCAGTACTGTAGGTGTGGTGATAGCTGGCTGTAGGCATACGGTTACCACCTGTCCCACTTTAAGAGGGACAGCACCTCCCTGGGCAGTTGTGTCCTGACAAAAAAATTAAAAAGGGCAAATGTCCGAGATTGTAGGACATAATTATGTTCCATATATTATGTAATAGCTGCATTAAATAGTTATGCCTGTATCTAAAATACGTAAATGTTACATGAAACATGATAAGTAGCTAAAGTGCGTCAAGAATAAGTATGTATTCAGGATAAAAGTATGCTCTATCCTGTGTACTGACCATGGGTATGTGTCAGCTTGGAAACACCAATGTGTGTCCTGCAAATGTCCCACTATGGCCATTTGAAAAGGTGGCAACCCATGCCAAAGAGGTTCAGTCACCAACACAACTGCAATGAGTGCAAATATCTATGACAGAAATACACGAGACAGCTGTCATTTAGTAACATTCCCTTACATATCGATGTATTTCCGGAGGTATTGAAGTATCAACCTCACCTGCATGCTATATGGAAGCCAATTAACAATGGCTCAATGTATAAGCCCGTAACAACCATAGTTTCTCAGTCTACTAAATGATAGGTCTTCAATTAGGGAAGAAGCCCACACAGATATATAGAATATGTAGAAATGCAGTCCCCACAAACCTGTATATGCTATGTACACCCACCTACATCTTCCCCACATCCGAAACAATTGCAATACAGACTGTAATAACATCACAAACATCCACTCACTCAATTACATCTGCAGAACCGTTAACATACCTTGTGAGAGACACATTTGTAATGATGCAATGTGAAATCGTAGCTGTTGTATAATGGAACAGACGGCGATGTTACAGGTTTTGTTTGCAGTAGTCCCTTATCAGACAGTTGAGATGACAGGTACACTCACATGTAGAACCACATACTCTAGCCGTCACACACAATCCACGGGGGACATAAATTCAAAATATCCGTGTCTCTCCAAATAGCAGTTGCAATTCCTCACAACAAAACACATACCCTGAAGGTAGGGCAAACTGGCAACGCCCAAGTGGAGAATTCAATTATATCCCACTGTTGCCACGTAATTTGCGAATGGAGTAGCGGCACAGCTGATGTGCATGTAATAATTTACTCAGGAACACCAATTGGCGGCAGGATACCACATGTTATAGGTATCGACATATATAAGGATGCCATGCCATACATTCAAACCGTAAGCTCATACCATAGAACCGTTTAAACAGTAAAGGTGTTAGGAGAGATATTTTACGAAGACTCGGAAACAAGGTATGTAGAACACTCAGTATGTCAGTGTATGTAGAGCCTGTTTTGTAGTAATTAAAGTGTACGCAATGCATAAAGTGGGAAAAGGTATTATGTAGTGATGACTTGTTGAGCATAGTAACACTTGTAGAAATTGTGTGTCCTGCTGTGGGCCACAAGGTAAACATCTCATACACCACAAGGGATGCTACATGAGGGCTTTAAACACAACAATTCCACACCACCCGCCGTCAGTGGTAGGTTTTGTCCAACATGTACGTGCCATAGCAGGGGATAGTATATGTCGATATACTGTCACAGTAGGCATGTGTAAGGGCATATAATGAGAATAACATACCTAGGGTACTCCTGCTGTGCAAGTATGCTTTGCATTATGGGATAATGTTTAAAATATGTGTAATGTACAGTATTATAGGTAGATATGTCAGATATTTTACACAGCATAACTGTTATGTCATGCAAACAAAGGGTATAGTTTATTGGCATGTAGAATACACAATAACAGGATACATATGGCTTGTAGTCATGGGACACTGTAACAGCATGATAGCTAACTGAAATGGAAGAGCTACTCAATTATCCATGCACAAAGGACATGTAATAGCTTCACAGGTTCATAGTGAGGTACTATGCTGTCTGGCCAAGTCCATGCGTAAGTCCAACGACAGTGTTTTCACCGGTGGCACCTCCCTTGGGTAGTGTCCTGTCTGTGAACAGCAGAGCCATGTGTTACCTGCACTTGTGTACAGTACAGCCACTGCAGTGATCCCTGACATACATGTGTGTCTCCCATCCACCCATCGAGGTATCTCATGAAGAGTGCTAGTGAGTGTCCCTGCTTGATGTACATAGGAATCATGTTCCAAAGCATGGTGAGTGTGTGGTTCAGGAATGTATCCCTCAAGCACGTCCCTCTCATCGTTGCATTTGTGCACATATCCATGAGCATGTTGCCCTCAGTGGCCTTTGCTTATGTTGCTTATGTGGAGTATATCCATAAATATTGTTGTGGACATGGGCCCTGTATGTTCAGCAGAGGTCACCCCTGAGTATGCGGTATGCAAATGTGTACAGTCATGGTGTCCGTAGTTGTACCCCATACGCCATCCTTGGGAGGTCAATAATCCTCATGGTGTGTTAATGTTGTGGTATGTAAAGGCATTGCTGTTCCATAAGGTACACCCCAAAAGGGGCGTTGCACCCTGAATGTATGTCATACATCAGGAGTATAGAGGTACAATGGGTGCCTTTGGTTCCAGCTACAAACCCATTACAGATAAGGGTGGCCACATAGAAGGATATCCACGCCACATTGGCAATATGGTTATCAAAGGTGTGGGTGCTATATACGTGTGTACTAAGATCCCGTATAATGTCACATGTATGTAGGGGACTACCACCTATGTGACAGTCAGTGGGTGATTGGTGTAATTCAAAGGGGATGTCTATGCACCTTGTGTTATGCAGCTTGAGGCCATGTAATTGACATCAGGTATCCGTCACAGTGACACCCATATGGAGGGTGTCTGTATCAGCTGGTGGATCAGTCATGGCTCCTTGTTTGCAGTCATCTGGAAACCTATTCAGGGAAAGTCCCTCTGTGCTAGCCTGTAACTCAGGGAAGCATATACCGAACATGAGGGGCTCTATGACCGAGGACTTTGGTATGCCAAGTGTAACTGAATTACTGTAGGTACCATGGTATGCTACCCTCATTGTGTGGGTCCTGTCCGTGAGCCACTTTGCATAACATCCCAAGACGTAAGGGTCGATGTGCAGGTGGATGTGTATGTTGTCAATACCAGAATGGAGAATGGTGCTGAAAGCCAATGAGAGGACAATGTAGGCTGTGTGGACCCCCTTACCCTCATAAACTACCCTGGTAACTGTATCAAAGGAGTCCACCAGGTGTAGGAGCCATGGTCTGGCCCTAACAAATCCAACCTGGGTGGCATCAAAGGTCTGGAAGCCACCAATGTCTCTGTGAATGTCTTCTATGATGATGTGCCCCATAGCCTTACAGAACAGTCCAGTCAGGCATATAGGGCAATAGTCCCTGTGATTCACTGTGGTGCCACCTGTGTGGAGTGTGATGATGACTGTTGCTGTGCGCCATTCAGGGGCTACAATGTCTGATACAAGGGTATTACTGAATCTGGTGGTCAAGTGGGGAGCCATGTCGTTCTGAGGTTTGTGTAAATCACAGCCTGGGATGTTGGACAGTCACATGGAGTCTGTGTTCCAGGCCTTAGAGAGTGCAGGTTGGAACTGCATAGTTGTGACCACAGGGACTCTGCATTGTTCCTGTATGGATTTTGGCCCTGTAGGGAGTGAGAGGGTGTAAAGTTAGCATTGAACCTATCTGCCAGGAAGTTGTCAATAGCAGTCAGTCTGTAATGTTCCTGCCTAACCGTCATATGTCAGAGCAGATGTGGGTATTGCCATTGAGTACTGACATACCTCCATAATGCTTTGTGGTAGTCCTTGGAATGTGTCGCAGTAATGTTTATGTAGCTAGCTTTGGAGGATGTGATAAGGGATCCCGGATTCCTCCTGAGGCTGACCAGTGAGCTACCCCACCCATGGGATTGTACTCCACTTTGCAACAGCCACCACCTTCTGTTGTACATGATGTGCATGGAACCGGACTCCCAGAGTGGCGTCCATTATCTGGTGGGTACCATCATGGCTCTGTTTGGAATAGCATGATCCATGCAGTAGTGTAAGTGCTAATGAAGTGCACTGGTGTATGTTTCAGCGTTTGTAAGTGCATTGTCCATCTGCACAGGTGTCATGACATTTACTACTGCTGTCATAAGACGTCTGATGTAGGTGTTGTAGAAATCTTCTACTGTGTATTCCGTGAAGGGTGTGGTGCCAGGATGTGGATAACAAGGGTGATTAGCATATGTTCGGAAACTACCAATGAGGGGATAACCCCAGGTGTGGAACACCAGTCACATGTTGGTAATGTCCATGTCTAGGATATTGTTGGTTTTGGTGGTGGTGTGTATGGGTTGATCCAGCCAAGTGGAGGTTATGAATCCCAGAAAGTGTTGGCCTAATGTGTCGGTACATGAGTAGGCATCCCAGTTAAGTGTGGGGTAGTGTCAGTCTCACATCAGTAGTACTTGTCTGAACCCTACTGTCCAGTACACCAAGAAATGAGGGCTGGTAACTGTGGGGTATGTTGTTGAATCCGTAGCAAGTTACAATGTGTATAGCAGTTCTGGCCACAGTTAGTTGCACGTGGATCACCTCTGATGCATTGTGCTAAGGAACCAGCCTGGAGGTGTGTACATCCTTATGAAATATGGACACGCCACTGCCATGGGTGTTCCGGTCCTGGTTACATGACTGAAAGGTGTGGTCTGCTTGTAACCTGTCAGTGTAGGTGTGCTCTCCAGAGTCTAGAGGCAGGTCCCAGTCACTGCAGAGATATCGAAGTGGTCCATTATAAGGTGTGCCTCGCCTGAGTGCGTTAGAGATGAAGATGTCAAGCATTGAGTAACAGTACCCTATGTTTTGCTTGCCTGTTCCTGTTCTGGTGGTGAATGTTATTGGAAACTGTCCAAGACAGGCAGTATAGGAGCAGCAAGAGCCTTACATGTTATCTGTACTCCCAGGGCTGACAGGTGCAGGTTATCTGTGCCAAAGCAGTTGACCATGTCATTCAAAGCAGACAGTTACTAGATGCCTGTGGAATGACAGCAGATGCATAGGCAACTGTTGAAGTGAAACATTCAGTCGTTGTACAGTGGTATCAGTCTGGATGAATGCAGAATGCTTCTCAGGGCTTGGGCGATACCTTCTGGGCTACAAGACCGGAGAGCTATTGCATGTCCCTGTACATGTAGTCCAGGAAGTTACATCTCAGGGCAGTCACACTAACATGGAGAATGGCAGTCAAATCGTACCTGGTGAAGTGTGGCATGGGTGCATAGGTTATGTTGTGGATCCTGTAACCTGACAGCCAGATGTAAGCGACTATCGCCTTGTGTAGCCTGCTGTGTGGGACATCAGTGTGACTGCCTACAGAGTCACCTATGACTGGTGTGTTGTGTAGGTTATGACACCCTATTGGCTGTAGTTGATGTGCACACGAGTCTGTGGGCTATAAGTAATTGGTGTTGTGTTTGGTGATGGGGGCTGCCTCTGTTGCCTACACAGAGTATGGAGAGGTTCTGCAAATGTTGCAGTCATACTATGTGTGGCCTGTGGTGGTGGAGATCTAGTGAGACTATGTGATGAGTGGGGTGTGTTGCAAATGTTAAACATCCCCACATGAATGTCAGGTTCAGTCTGGGTTGGTGAGAGCATTACCCCAGGCATGGCTACATATGTGCATCTCCCACAGGCTGTAGTGTCGTGTTTTGGGAGGTGAGCATTGACTGTGTACATGAGACAATTGCTGTATTGCCTCACGTTTGCCATATTCATCATATAGACAGGCAATAACACTGGTAAGTGTCACTTGGACATGCCTGTATATTCAACCATGTCTCACAAGATATGTGAGTTACGTGTGTACAACAGCTGCTGTACTGTAAGCAAGCTGGAAATGTGAGGACAGACAGTGTACCTGTAAGAAATGAGTTGGAATGTGTGCTATAGTAATAAGTACCTCATGAAGTGCTTACATGTTCTGAACAAGTCCTGAGCATGAATATGCAATACAGATAGGGTGTTGGATAATATAAGCCCACTGCAACCCACAACCGGAGACGCCAGTCATAATTGGAGGCACTGCACTATTACCCTGCTGAGTATGGTCGGCAGGTCTATGAACCTTTATCAACGTAGATGCTAGCAGTAGAGATGTAGATGACAGTACGGATGATTTTACACTGCATAGCTTACCTGTGACAGGTCATAGGACATCACCCATACTGTGTTCCAGCTACACTGAGTATACTAGATGTACCTTCGTATGTCACAGGAGTGGTCTAACAGTGGCCTGTTGACAGAAGCAACACTACAAAAGGTGTCTGAGTGACATGTGCATATCACACCAGTGGCAGCTACAGTAAAATAGGGTTAATGTTTTGTACTCTCCCCTCATTGTAGCCCATACCACACAGACAAATGGGAGGCATCTGCATATGTAAGGATGTGAATGGCCATGACCTAGGAGCAATAGCTGTCTCAGTGTTGTGAACAACATACAGAATGAGCTTTGTGGGTGAGGTGCGTGACATATGTGCACAATCTGACAGCCGATAATAGCATTGTCACCACTAGGTGAGTAACCCTGTACCCATTAACTACCACCTAGGCAGTGGTCTACATTATGGACACTGTGTGTAAGAGATGATGCTGTGCAGTTCACCTCCCTGAGCTGGTGACATCTCCAAGCCTATTAGGTAGTCATACGAGGCACCCATGTCATGACGGGGTGCCATCCATGAGCATGGAGATCATTGGACAGGCATACTCAGCACTTGGGTGACCAATATCAGATCACATATCACCTTTCAGGGGTATTGGCCATGCGTGGATGGGCGACACCAGCCTTCACAATCCTCACCTCCACTATGCAGCATGCTGGCTACCTTGCATAAAGTCATGTGCTACACTGTGATGTTGGACATGTTACACGTACATATCCTGATCTGAAAGACATATGTCATGGACAGCCACCATCCTGCTACAATGATCACCACATGCTGGACAGATCCGTGTGCCATACATGTTACATACCCCTGCCGTACCATGAGACCCTGTCCATCAAAGCTGCACGTGTCAACTCTGTCAAACATGATGCGATGACCGCATGGTAGATGTATCATTAACTGTCTGGATCAGTAATGTGGCACTGATGCACCTGGCGGTGGCAAAATGGCTGTTGGATACAGCTAGTAAACCTTGCCCATACATGCCATGGTTGATAACCATCCCTGCGAATAAAGTCCGGCTAGCCATTGTCCCATGTGTATCACATGTGCAACACAGGCGATACGTGGCAGGATGTTGAACTGCTGTACAGTGCCGTGTAGATGTATATGGCAAAACACATGCATGTAATGGTTTCTGTGTGCATGTGTGCATTGTCACTGCTCATGTCCGTTAAGGCAGTGTATGTGTTGATATGTGAGATATACATAGCATCAAGGTCAACAGCATTACTGTGGACACATCCAGGCATGTGCTGATAGGTAAGAACACCAGTACAGGCAAACAGACATGCCCACATCAAGACAGCATTCACATTGAGTATGAGCAATGTAATGAGGTGACACACATATATGGTGATGATATCCAATGCACAACGGGTGTTACATGTGTGTGACACAAACATGTCAGTCGTGTCAGTGTCATGACGATTTGCAAAGATAACTGTTCATATGTACTAGATTTAATACAAATGTATGTGCAGCTGTATCTCTATACATCTCTGTGATACTGTGACCTGTCTCCATCATTATGTCTTCCAGATAATGCCTCGTTCATGCCTGCCAGCGTATAGCCACCAGGAGGATGATGCCCTCATCTTGTACCTCCATGATAACTATGAGGTGTTGTTCAGCCATGTGCCACAGCATGCCCAGCAGCCTGATGACCTGTGGCAGGAACTACGCAGGAGGGTTAATGATGTGGGTGGCCATAACTGCACCTACCAGCAGGTGCGCAGACACTGCAAGGACCTCATATGACATGCAAAACAGTGTGCCAATGCAATTGACAGGGAACAAAGTGGAACAGGTGGTGGGCCACCAACCCAGCCCCCACTCACATGCACCGAGGAGCTACTGGACAGCCTGGGGACACCCTCAGAACAGCATCCACAAGCAGTAGCTGTCATCATGGAGGTAGGTGTCTCCCAACCACTGAGTCTGGAGTTGCCTGGTAAGTCACTAATGTACATATGACTATCATATCCCATTTAGTTGCATGTGTCACTGTACAATACGTAATGTAACATCATATGCAAGTTATGTTTACACACATGCCGCATACTATAGTTAGGTGCCCTGTGTATGCGCACATGTGCATACTATATGCTATTGTACAGGCGAATGTGTTAACATGCACAGTGCACCCTGTAGCTGTCATACAGTCATGTATAATGTTCAAACCGCTGTGTCACCCCTATACAGGTACCTCTGGCATGCCGCACAGACATCAATCCATTGCAGGTGAGACAGTTATCAGTATTAGGCATGTTAATGCACATATATCTTCACCATGTGGCCAGTTAACACATGTACACATAATGTATGGTCCAGTCATTATATACAGGTCGCATCTGTCATCAAGCACACTGGCTACCCATGTGCAATATATTCAGCCTAAATGAAACACTGACATGAAACCACCGTATTTGTCATTGCTAGATGTGTAGACAGCTGTGCATACAACGGTGGAGGTGTTGTTCAATGTAGGCATATGTAGTATACATTGGAACAACACATGTGTGGTATGCAAACAGTACCACACAGTGAGCTGGGATGTGGGCAGCCCACAGGATTCACCATTGTGTAATATGCCCCTGCAATGGGTGCACACATTGTGATGTGCCATTTGACAAGTCCCAAACACGTAGTGTTCCGGCTGCAATACTGTCTCACTATCCCATAATACATACCCCACATACCAAACCTACAACCCTTTGTCTGCATAACCCTGTGGACAGTGACCTATCTGACATCTATGGGTGTATGTCATATGGGACAACACAGACATGTGAGATGGCCATCACAAACATTTGGCCAACACATGTTCACACATGGCCATGGAGGATGGCCAGAGACATGTAGCCACACAGTAGATGTGATGTGTATACACCCTGTTGCACATTGTCCACACATGGTCCAACTATAGCCTTTGTTGAATGGTTATATGGTTGATGTGGAACACTGGACATCCTAAAAGCCTGTGCACAACTTGTGGAGGTGTTACTTAATTCGATGTGTTGAACATCATGACTGTGTCATAGCATGACAGTAGTCACCTGTACAGCTTCCACAGACATAGACACCACATCAGGCCACAGATACCGTACATTTCCCTTGCTGCTGTTGGACATCACTGTCAGCCATGCACCTTGTGTGTGTGGTACATAACTATCATGTGGGACATGGTGTATTGACATGTCTGCCATGTGTGGACATGGTTGCCAGGCAGCTATGACATGTTAGTAGTTGTGCAGGGGTGTCATCCGTAGGTCTTCCAGTGACCTTTCACATGACACAGCATGGTTTAGTGTGTATACACCTCAGCGATGTGAGTCACAATCCGCAGTAGTTATGTCACGTGTTTGCATGCAGTCATGTATTACACACTGTATAGCAATATAGGTGCCTCATGATGCCATGCAATGGCACAGTGTCTGTACTTCACACTGTATAGCAATGTAGATGCCTCATACTACCCATCAATGCTCAGGCACATCTGCTAAAAGTGCTTTCTATCTGTAGGGCATACAGACAACACTGCAATGTGAATCCCATTACACCGCTGTACATGTGTCAGGACACCATTGTGTCAGACATGTATGCATGTCAATGCACACATTCGCAGATTACATGTCATACTACATGTCAATGTCAAGGTCACATCAGCCATGTGTACTGTTAACCTGTGCTGGTCCACATGGTGTATCACAGGGATGCATGCTTACTACCATGATTATGTGAACTGCATGGCTTCTGATATGACACCTGCTTGCTGTTGTGTGCAACCCAGGGAGGTATGCTAACTACCACTATTAATGTCTGAGCTGCATGCTGTCTGCTGTATCACATGCATGCTGCATGCCGTCTGTGAAATCACATGCATGGTGAGTGTGTGTGTCTGTGTGTGTGTCTGTGTGTGTGTGTGTGTGTGTCTGTGTGTGTGTGTCTGTGTCTGTGTGTGTGTGTGTGTGTGTCTGTGTCTGTGTGTGTGTGTCTGTGTATGTGTGTGTCTGTGTCTGTGTGTAATGAAGAGTCTTTCTTTGCATTCACAGGTGATGTAGGTGCGTTACCCTCCTGTGGTCCATCTGATGTTAGTGTCCCCACAGATACTAGCAGTGATGATCTGTGAAATCACATGCATGGTGAGTGTGTGTGTCTGTGTGTGTGTCTGTGTGTGTGTGTGTGTGTGTGTGTGTGTGTGTGTGTCTGTGTCTGTGTGTGTGTCTGTGTCTGTGTCTGTGTGTGTGTGTCTGTGTATGTGTGTGTCTGTGTCTGTGTGTAATGAAGAGTCTTTCTTTGCATTCACAGGTGATGTAGGTGCGTTACCCTCCTGTGGTCCATCTGATGTTAGTGTCCCCACAGATACTAGCAGTGATGAACACATGCATGAGGTACAGGCAGGGTTGTCAGGGGCTGAATCTGTGCCAATGGTTGCCATCCCTGCTATATCCCTCCTCTTCCCCGCACACAGTACTCATGCCAACACATACCCCATCACCAGTGGCCATAGAGGAAGGACAGTCAGCGTGTGTTAGCTCAGAACAGGAATGTGTGGTGGCTACAGAAGGTGTGTTTCTACACCATGGTGTCAGTGTAATGACTGCAGATGTGCCACACAGGCATGTGGCCAGTGCTGCTCGTAGGAGGACCTCTGGCAGACATGAACCTGCAGGACAGAGTGCAGCAGCTGGTGTCACCAGACGCATGTTCCAGACTGTAATGGCAGCACAGGCACGTGCTGAACAGCAGAACACAGAAGGGCAGAGGCTTCAGAGGGCTGCTATCCATTCTTTAAACAACAACATCCAGGCATTGGCAAATGCTCAACAGCAGATCGCTGATGTTCTGGACAGGCAATTGGGTGACATGGTTGGAATTCTTGACTGGGGCATGGCAATCCACGAGCACGAGCTGTCTGTGCTGGAACATCTGGTAGGAGTGAGGTGTAGGCCACATGGTCATAGGCCAGCTACACCACCTGGTGCAGGTCAACGTGAACGAGGCACCTTACATGCCCGCTCCCACAGTGCCGGTAGCAGTAGCAGTGTAGCTGGTGCTGCGCTGTTCACACCAGGACAAGGCAGGCCACGTGGACATGGCCCTGGACATTCCCAGTGGGAAAATGGTTCCAGTGGACATGTGTCATCGGACAGTAGCCAATCTGCACCCATGTAGCCATGGCCGGACACAGTGAGCTGTACATCCTGGTCTGTACAATCTGGAGCTGTCAATAATACCCCTGTGTAGGCTGGACACATGGCAGAACTGTGTGCACACACACACGCACAAAGCAGAAACATCTGTAGGGCACCGCAACACCCACATGCATAACTACCACACATGTCCAATCAGATCACCGGCCCTAACCCACACACATGATGTCATCCTCTGATGCAGCCTCTGCCCCTGGCAAACATTATCACCCTGTGCATATGATGATGACTGTGCCGAATCCCTGTCATCCACACCATCGGTGCAGGGACATGCTCATATGGTCTAATGCACAGGGAGAACAGAATAGTGAGTAGTGTATATTACATTTGTTGTGTACTGTTGACACGCACCAGACATACCATGTAGTACAGGTTTAGAATGCATTGTTATATGTTCACAGTATGTGTCTTGGTAACAACAGTAAGAGCATGTTGGTAATGATGCCCTGCTTCCCTCCTTATGGTCTAATTGCATGTGCCATTATGTTACAGTGTTTATAGCTAGAGTGCATTGTTGTATGTTCACAGTCTGTGTCTTGGTAACAACAGTAACAGCATGTTGGTAATGATGCCCTGCTTCCCTCCTTAAGGTCTACTTGCATGTGCCAATAAGTAGCAGTGTTTGCAGTTTCCCATGTGTAAATGTGGAGTACTCACAGGCATGTATGGCAATACCAGCATGCTATACATAGCCTCAACTTCACTGTTAGAAAGGCTACCATTCCACAGATGTCCACACATCTACTGATCCAGAAGCATGTGAGCAGTTCAATAGGCTACAGTGGCTAGAGACGTGACATCCATACCGGGTCACATCACAGGTATGGTGACATGGTGCGGGGGGGTTACACAGCGGTCTGGCTGATGTCAACGTTAGAGGCCAGTTGATAGCATGAGGTCTCACTGTGTAGCAGTAATACACTGTCACATTACAGGATGAGAACACGCACAGACATACACAGAAACACACAGTAACATGACCACACTCACGGGGTCAACAACACTATAATGCACACTTGATAGTGTTGAGGTGAGGACCCCTGCCTATGTGGTAATCACCTTCACAGTACTGTGCACCCACATGACACGACACAGAGAATGAACATGTACAGGTAGCCAGTAAGGTTGAGACCAATGGCATCAACAGGTTAGTAGACTGCATCACCATGAGGGGTTAGGGATCCTGTCTGTTCTGTATGGTAGCATACACCCTCACTCCATGCACCAGACAGCCATACACACACACACACACACACACACACACACACACACACACACACACACACACACACACACTGTGGAGTCCACAAATGCCATTCACATACAGATAGCTGATATGTGTGTGATACACACACCACCCCTGCCTACATCTTGCTTTCTACACTGCAGTATGTACAGATCTCTACAACAGTGTACAGGGGTGTGTAACAATTGGGATGTATTCCCCACCATATGTGGCATATATGGTCACACAAGCAAACACACATGGCAGTACTGTGAATCATACACCTGCTATATGATGATACGTCTGACAGACATGCAGCTGTATTGGCCGCATTATGTGTACCAATGCTAACTTTGGCAATTGTGCTTTTATATGCACGCGGGAGGACGTAAGTGTTACAGGTGTCAAGTGATGTTCAGTCAGTAACACCCTGACCGCTGTCTAGGTTGTATGTCTTCACCTTCAGGTAACAGTAACATAGCGTACTGTTTGCACATGTAATGGTAGGACAGCTTGTGACACACCTGTGAGCTGTCCTCAGCAAACATCCATCTGCAAAGGTGGACCACCACTTTATGTACACACATCCATGCATACCTGATGTACATCCTACCGTACTGTCAGTATTTCACCATATACAGGTGTCAATGATGGGGCTGCATTGCAAATGCATGTTGTAGTTAGACACAGATGAAAGACATACATCAGCTACTGCACATGCATAGTAGCTGCATGCACACCACTACATGTACATGTGTGTTGGTCCTACATTCCTGTCATGTAGCCATGTTTGTATGCATTGCAATTGGTGGACATGTGTGATGACATACATGACACATGGACTGTTGTATGATATGTAGGTTGTCATAGGTAACTGTTATAGAGGGATTGTTACCTCAGTCAACATTGCTACCTTATGTACTGTTAGCATTCAACAGCCATGGACCTACCTTCCATGTGCATGTGTGTGATTGCTGTAGCCACTTGTCTGCACAGAGGACAGCAAAAGCTTTGCTATGTACATATGCATTGTGTGTGTGTGGGCCATGTACATATCCACTGTGATTACATGTATGCCATATCCAAACATGAGTGTTTTCTGGTGTACAGCGATAGTCATCTGTTAAAGCTGTGTAAGACCCAGGGCCCCTGTTATGTGTAGAGCCGACCTGGTTATGAACTGTGGTATCATTGCATTGCATACCACATGATGGAACCCTGTCAGTACATGTCTAGTCTGCACAGTTGCTGTAGACCCATGTACAGTCCACTGGTCATGAGTAACATGGTGGTGTGGTAATGTATGGATGTGTGTTGCTGGTCCAAGGACATGGTGATGTCCGAGGGCTACATAGTAGACTGCGGCATGTAATACTGTGATCTGCACCTGAGACATCTGTGATGGCTCTTGAGTGTGCACTGGTCAGTACATGTGAGTGGCCTTCATGTACGTGGGGACAGTAACACCCGGAGCGGTCCGTCACGGTCTTATGGCCCACATGTCTGTATCTGAGGTATACTGTGGTAATGCTATTGTGCACAACTGTGCCATATGCCAGGTGTTCCTCACTGCAGAGATGTCCATATTCCCCATTGTTGGATCTGGATTGTCAGCTGTGATCATGAACGCTACACAGCTAGCACTGACAACTGGTGCCAAATGTGTGTAGTGCAGCGTTCGTGCTAACAATGTTCACTATCGACACACTGTGCCCTTCCGTGTTTAGAATCCATCTGCCCTTTGCTACTACTAAGTGTGTGAGCATGCCCAGTACACCATTGTGTAGATGGACACACAGTACATTCCAAACTGTGCCCTTCCGTGTTTAGAATCCGTGTGCATACAAGACAGCCCTTCGCTACTATTGTGTGAGCATGCCCAGAACGCCGTTGTGTAGATGGACACACAGTACATTCCAAACGGACATGTGCTACTAAGTGTGTGAGCATGCCCAGTGACACCTTGTGTCAGTTATGTGCCTATGTGTATGGGCATGACCATTGAAATCCTGTATAGCGATAGTGGTCATCCAGGCAACAGATGTCCATACCCCACGTCAGGATGGATTCCTACATTGAACACACTGGGACTGTCTTGAAGGGTGTACTGTCTGTGGCACACCTCCTATCCCTGTAGTGTTGTAATAGTGCTCCGTAGATAGGCAGTTGTCTCGCTCACACCACTGCCGTGTGTTTGTCTACGTCTACCTTGGGACAGTAATATGCTTTTAGACTGCTCCCTCTCCATACATTCCCTATCAGCATCTTTGCCTTTGCTGATGATGTCATCTACCTAGAAGTATGCCTCTGGGAGTGCTGTGTTCCAGTAATCTCGGTAGCACACTCTGTAACTGCATATTAGTGTGATAAGGTAGTTAGGTGTATGTTCGACTCCTGGCCCTGCTGTGTGTGTGTGTGTGTGTGTGTGTGTGTGTGTGTGTGTGTGTGTGTGTGTGTGTGTGTGTGTGTTTCCAGCTGCCTGGGGACAGAGTAATGCTTTTAGACGGCTCCCTCTCCATACTATCCCTATCGGTGTTTTTGCCTTTGCTGATTATGTCATCCACCTAGAAGTATGCCTCTGGGAGTGCTGTGTTCCAGTAATCTCGGTAGCGTGTTCTGTACCTGCATAATGCTGTAGTTTGATAAGATAGTTAGGTCTATGTTCGACTCCCGGCCCTGCCAAGTGTGTGTGTGTGTGTGTGTGTGTGTGTGTGTGTGTGTGTGTGTGTGTGTGTGTGTGTGTGTGTGTGTGTGTGTTTCCAGCTGCCTGGGGACATTGTAATGCTTTTAGACAGCTCCCTCTACATACATTCCCTATCGGCGTCTTTGCCTTTGCTGATGATGTCATCCACCTAGAAGTATGCCTCTGGGAGTGCTGTGTTCCAGTAATTTCGGTAGCATGTTCTGTAACTGTGTAATGCTGTAGTGTGATAAGATAGTTAGGTGTATGTTCGATTCCCGGCCCTGCCAAGTGTGTGTGTGTGTGTGTGTGTGTCTTTGCCTTTGTAGATGATGTCATCCACCTAGAAGTATGCCTCTGGAAGTGTGGTGATGCTGAAACTTAGTAGTGTGTTCTGTTACTGTGTAATGCTGTAGTGTGGTAGACTACACAGGTAGGTGCTCGATTCCATGGCATGGTAGGTGTGTGTGTTTGGCAGTTATACACTATGTGATATCTGTGGGTGGCTAGCTGTGGGATGTGTTCAGTGTGTTTTGTTGCTGACCTATATAGTGTCCACAGCCCACATATTCTGCCAAGACACTGGGTTGTCAACACATACAGGTCTGCTGAGTAAATGTCAGCAGCCCTACACTTACCCTTAATACAGTCTGACCCATGTGACGCAACAGAACGCACATGCCTTGATAGTAACAACACTACATGATGCAGGTGGCACATGTAGTTTCCTTTTCATGCCTGTCTAAAGCTTTGCTGTCATGTGGACAGCTGTTGTGATATAAATGCAATATCTACATATGTGTGTATATGTATATGTGTGTATGTATATCTATGTATATATGTATACACATAATATATATGATATATGTGGATATGGAGAGATAGACATAGATATAAACATATATGTCTGGGGACATCAGCACTATTGAATGTATGTGCCGGATGATCTGCACGTGATAACCTGGGATGTATGTATATCTGCCATGGCATAGTGGTAATGCACATCGTCTGTTGTGCGCAGGGTCCCAGGTTGTAGTCATGTAGACACCGGGTATTCTTTTGCTGGGAAGTCCATGGGACATTGAATATGGTGATAGTAAGGCACCTGTTACCAGTTGTGTACAGATCTGAGCGACACTAAGCAGTGGTTATTAATTTGGAGATTCGGTATGGGTCATATAACTATTCATTAGAAGACTATACTATGCAGATAAGGTTGACAATAGTATATCCCATTTATCCCCAGGGTGTGATGCAGATACCTGGAGTGTATGTGTGTAGTTAGCCAGGTGCAGGACTTGAATATAGTTGACAGCATGGGAGGGGGATCAGGCATACTGTACGTACATTGCAGAAATGTGCCTTGAGAGTGCCCCTGCCTTAGCACGCCTAAGCTAGGGGTGTGTCTATACTTGCCTGGGGACATTGGGAGGAACAACAGCAGTGGTGGGGTTGTCAGGGTGTACAGGCTGCACAAACAGGTGATGATCATCACAATCAGCAGATGACATGGCCAGCCCGAACCTGAACAGTATGGTAATGTGAGCAAGCATCATACACATAGGTTTCTTCCACACTCTACAGCACCGGTGTATACCTGCAGGGACTTTTCATGACACAATCCAACCAAATGAGTAGGGCTGCAGCAGGCAACATAGACCATCATGTGCAGGAGGCTGAGGGCAGTGAGGATGTGTATGCTGCCGAACATCCCTTACTGGGGTGACATAAGACTTTACAGACCCAGGGTGACTTACCAGGGGCTACATGAGCTGGGGATGGTGGAGCACTCTTAGGTGGACAGAGACCTCCTACATCGGCCACACCTGACACATCAAACAGGCCAAGGGAAACCCATCACAGTGGATACCTCGGTATGTGTTGGCCTGGGTATACTAGCCACAGGTACCTCACACAGCACAACTGGGGATGTCATGGGGATCTCACAGGCATCTGCATCCAGAGTACTGCACCAGTTCACAGACGCCATGTCAACACATGCTAGTGAGCACGTACATGTCCTCAACACGCGCTATTAGTAGACCAGCAATATGCATCTCTTCAACCACATGGATGACTACCCTGGGGTACTTTGTGCTATAGCCTGCACACACATACACATCATAGCACCACCCGGTGAGTGGGATAGGGCCTACAGTCACTGCGGGGGCATACCCTCCAACAGCTAGGCCATATGCAATGGCAGGAGCATTACATTGAATGTGTGTGCTGTCTGCTCTGGAAGCTATGATGATTCCGATATATGGCTTCTAACACAGCTGTACCACACCTTTGCTAATATGGACATCCCCTACAGTGTCCTAGTGGGGGATGCTGGGTAACCACTGGAGTTGTGGCTGATGACACCCAGCAGCAATGCACACACACCTGAACACTCACACCATAATGAGGTGGATGCACAGACAGGACATGCAATTGAGCATGTGTTTGGGATGCTCAGTTCATGGTTCTGGTATCTGGACACATCCGGTGGTGCCCTGCAGTATTCACTAGCTACATGCATACAATTTGTTATGGTATTTGCTATGCTACACATTCTGATCCTGCGGTAACGGTTGCTGCAGGAACAGCATGGGGCAGGGCCACAAGGCCCAACACCACTGCCAAGGCCTGTACAGGCACAGTGTGACTTGGTGAAGGAACTACCTGAGCAGGGCCCAGTCGGCGAAAGGCTGTGCACAGTATGACCTGCCCTTGGCAAAGAGGCAACACAAGGCATATGCACTGACACAGTAGGTACCCACGGATGTCCCCTCTCTGACCCGCACACAGTGCAATGAATGCCAAACATGACACTACCTGTGCTCAGGCATGTATAGGAGGTGCACTGTGTGCATCTGACATAGGCAGCCCTCCAGCACCATCCTCAGGTCCAGAACACCCCCAGGGTACGTCTATCAACCTAACAATTGGCAGTTGTATTAGAATGTGTATTTACCCATTGCTATGGTATGTATGTGAGCATACATGAGACTTTGGTGGCCGACTGTTAGGGCAGCAGACAGTACACGTCCATAGTGGCACCATGACATCTGTAGCACATACGGGGGTCACAATGATAGCCAATAGTACACAGGGTGTCCTAACCCACTGCAGATTATGTGATGAACATCATGTGTGTCCATACAGCCCGCACATGTTCCATGCAGCTGGACAGGTGTGGACCAGTACAGACAAATGATATACAATGGCCTATGGATATGCCCAATGAATGACCCCAACCTCCAAAGACACACACAGACTACAGCAGGCCAGGTGGTTTGATGTAGGTTGTGAAGGCTAGGACGTCCAACACCACTGTGCTGGTATTTCACGCTGGGATCTGACGTACACTGGTATCCCTCCAACCGGCAATTTAGGTAGGTCCACACACTGACATGGAGTACCTGGCATACCAGTACAGTAGCAGCAGATGTGTACAACTGTCAGCTGTGCCCCCTGTCCAACCTACACATGTGAGAGTCATGTGCGCCACCCACAGTGCTGTGTAGGACTGTGGATGCAGTTGGATGTCCCCCCACGCTATGCAGACATGTAGCAACTGTCAATGCCACATGACCATTAGCTACCCTGCAGGCACAGCATGACACCTGTCTGTGTAGAACAGAGGGGTCGGAAACACAGTACTGACTATCTGGACATGTGACACATGCGATACAGTTGTCCATACTTGGCATGCTCACACACATGACTGTATGATGGTAATGTCGGTCGACAACATGCGTAACAGTCATACTGAACATGCTCACTCACTGACACACAGGACGGCCAGGCATGCATACACCAGTTGTCTGAACATATCTGCCAGTACATTGCTATACTGTTGGATGACTGCACTGCATGATGTGTGTGTGGTCTATTGTCTGTACATATGCCATGGTCTATTGTTAATTCACATGAGCTATGTGCTGTGCACAGGGTACTGCTACCAACACGTGAATAGGGCGGTTCTTTGTTTGCGGACAGATCGACGCCTTTGGATACGGACTGGGTAAGGCACATTCCAGCAGGTGGGAGCAGTTGTGTGTGGGTTTGCACAGTGTTAAGCACTGCTGATCTCTGGTTACAGCACCTTTTACCCGTTTAGACTCCACATTTCTTTGACAGTGCACTACTTTCATACTAGTAGACAAACACGCTTACAGCCGCTCGCTCACCAACAATTCTGCTTACATTTGCCACTCACGCTGGGTGTCTGCGATCCCTTGTGATGCGTATTACATCGGACTACATGACTACAGTATCTGGTATGTCTAACCATTTGGCGACAGCAAGGGTTCGGTTGTACGAACTCGGCGGCCTGTCCAGTGACGTACTCATATTATATGCGTGTTCCTCATACGAGTTGCTCCCATCTGCCTGATACATGGGAACCGATACTCTGCAATGTTGACACGTGAATATGATTTTGTTAACGCAGTTGTCCGGCGAGTCATGCTACCGCATACCTACTGTACGTTTCCCACCTTTCAGATTGCACAACTGGAGACTGTAGGAATGACACCTTTCCCACTTTGCATGAGACAGTCCCTCATTAGGCATACGTAGCACATGGACAGAGTTAGTCCAGATTTTAACATTCTACCTGTGTTTACAGACGCAGGTGTTTAGGCACCTCTGACCACATTATTGGGTCGGCACTACATAATTTAGGGCGGGGAGTGGTTCCACTACATAATGCAGGGTGGGGGGGGGGGTTACCACACGTTTCCCTTCCCATTTGACTATTTCATTCATTTATAGATGCAATGAATATTATTTTGGACATCAGTTATAAATTCACTACAGGTTTGCAATAGTCCTGTCAACAGATGTGACAGTTGGTTTGTGTACTTATGTGTACGGACCTCTGTGATACTCGAGGACTCGTTTCTACAGTGACAGGGACATGGCTATGACAACTAAGGGGCAATCACGGACACTTCTACCATATTAGTACTATTAACTTGGAACGTGTTGACAGATTCGTAATACTACTAATTTTCTGCAGTTAAATGCATCTATTACTCTTCATTGTTGTAAGTAGTCATTCTCATTCAACACCTTTCCTCCAAAGGTCACTGGCTTTGTGAGTGGTTAAGAGGCTGGCCAGTTATTGTGCGAATGCTCTGACCATTGGTAGGGTTGACATTGTCATATGTACAGGTTGGGATATATTCTGGGGACTAGGGTTGCCACCTTTTCAAATGGCCAAAGTGGGACATTTTCGGAACACACATCAGATTTTCCAGGCCGACACATACCCACGGTCAGTACAAAGGATAGACTTTTTACTTTTTTGCCTAAATAAAAGCTTATTCTTGTAGCAGTTTAGTTACTTATTCTGTTTCTTGTAACATTTAGGTATTTTAGATACATAAATAATTATTTTATGCAACTATTACATAACATATGGGACATAATTATGTCCTACAATCTCAGGACATTTGCCATTTTTAATATTTTTTTGTCAGGACACAACTGCCCAAGCAGGGACTGTCCCTCGCAAAATGGGACAGGTGGTAACCCTACTGGGGACACTAGATTGTTTAGGCCAACACATAGCCACGGTCAGTGCAGGTTTAGAACATTCATTAGTTTCCTAGCTGTGAACCTATACCTTTAGCACTTTAGTTGTTTGCCTGTTTCTTGTACGAATTACGTTTATTCTATCCTGACATGACCACTTTATGCAACTGTTACATGAAGTATGGTACATAGTTATTTCCTACAATCACAGGACATTTGGCATTGTATCATTGTTGGTCAGGTCACACCTGCCCACACAGTAATTGTCCCTCAAACAGTGGATCAGGGGGTATCCTGTTTACGTCAGTGCCTTCATCACCCTTATTCCATGTGCCACTATGCGAATGTGTGCAATATATTCTCTCACTTATTCGTGTCGGGACATGTGCATCACAGGCAGGTGTTTGATCCTGGGTAGTAGGTTCTGCATGACCATCTAAGGCTGGACAGTCTCGTGCACCACTACTGCACATTCCAACTTGTGTCCACATGTCTACAGGACTGGACATCGTGTCTTGATACCCATTCTAATGTTTACACAGGTTACTTATCCCATGAGGGATATCCAAAAATTTAACAAGATCAAATAACAAGACTGATACCGACCATTCTTCTGGCTTTACGAAAATGTGCTGGGGGTTTTACATGCAAGGGATACATAGTTTGCAATCCTGAAACTGCCTAGGGTGACACTACCTACTACATATGCATAGTGGTCACTATGTGTAGATGTGTCTGCACCAAACTAGTAGGCCAAGTATGGCTGGATTTGGTGGACGTTCAGGTATGTGTGCGGGCTGTGTGCTGTGGATGGGATGCTGGGTAAGTCCATTATGCATCCAGGTGTGTTTCATTTGATATGGCTAATTCCATCAGGACCAATCTGTGGGTATGTGCCTGTGATATTTCTGTACATTTGTATCGCACATTTTAATATTCATATGTTTGTGGAATTGTGTTCTACAGTATGGCCTGTCTGGTTGTATTGCAGTTGTGTATACATGTTGTTTGTATTTCTTTCTGCTTCAACCGCTGCTCCCTCATACACCTCCAGTTCACCTATTCTGCATACGACACAGTCTCGCCTTTGAGGATTATACCATTACCCATCACCCCCACACACATATTCCTGACACTCCATCCATCACTGCTTTGGTTGATGGCCCATGACACGGTCAAGGTAACACATTGCATACCCTACATATGTCAGGTACCTGTATGGTTGTGTGGACTACCCTGCCATGTTTGACCTTCCACATGCTATACCTCACGCACATAGGTACATGCCCATACTGAACTTTCATGACATGGTCGGTATACCTGGGTAATACCCGTTCAACTGTGACCCATCCTGACAAGTACGGCTTGGACCACAGATGTGCGGATTTTGGCTGACTGTTCTAATCATTGGTAGGATGCCACCTTTTCCTATGTCCAGGATGGGATATATTCCGGACACATATCCAATTGTACTAGACAACACGTACCCACAGTCAACGCTATGGATAATACTGTTCCTTTCAGCCTACATGTTGCCTTATTGTTGTAGCAGTTTATATGCTCCTTCTGTTTCGTTTACATGCTTATTCTATTTCCTGTCACATATGGTATGTTAAATATGGACATACCTATTGTATGTGACTATTACATGCGTTGTGGGATATAATTCGGTCATACGGTCGCTAGATATTTACATTTATCGTGTTTTTTGTTATGGACACATCTGCCCAGCTGTGTACTCTCCCTCACAATATGGGTCAGCTGGTGACCCTGACCATTGGGCTGGACGTACCTATTGGCGGCGCACTAACATATGATGCGTTTCACTTCCACTTGGTATAACTATCTACACTGCATTGGACTATGGGCACACGGTTTTCAATGTCATTTGTTTGAGGGATAGGGACGCGTTATTCCCTACCGTGCATTTGTGTTTGCTTCTTCATTTTGTGTTCGCATGAACTGTCTTGCATGCTTTGCATACGTTTCAGTATCCACGGACACTGACAGATGTGATTACTATTGTTTGCAAATTGTTATATGCAAGCATTTTAGGTTGCACGTCGACAGCTGACATTTCCACGCCTCCGTGCGGCACTACGACACGCCCTATGCACTTGCGCTCCTTTCCTATGCACATGGCTGTGGCGGCAGCGCACCTTCATTAATATGCATTTGGTGCTACTGTGCCATCTTCATGCCACACGGTCGGCACAAGCCTAATGCCAGCCTTGCGCCAAGATTCATGAATCCCGGGGATTATTTATAATCAAATAGGAAATACAACTAATTTCAGCAAAGATATTTTCAATGAAATACAAAGAATACAACTGAAATGTACTTAAAACAATGTCACTAGATACTGCTGTAGAACACTTAAAGACCTTAAATAATCTAGCACCAGTACATAATAAAAAGTAAAGTCCAACCGCACACCGTGGCTGACAAAAAAGAAAGAAAATCATGACAAAAAGGGATAAAGCCCAGAAAAAATAAAACTCAAAATGCCTTCCTGAAATTTAGACATCTTAGAAACTTTGCAAACTCCATGTCAAAGAGGATAAGCAATGATACTATACCAACCTACAAGACAAACATAAAAACAACCCAAAACTTTTTTGGTCATCACTAAATAAGCTACTGCACCCTGGCAAGTCCACCATTCCCTCTTCAAAAACAGACACTATGACAAACTCTATCCCCACATGGTTTAATTTCTACATTATACAACCAATATTATCTCACTTCATCTATCCATTCTCTCTACCCCTGTCCAATCAAAACCACATACAAGCCTTCAGTTTTAGTCCAGTACCTAACTTGCTCATAAGAAACTTGATCCTTAAACTAAAAACTACTTCTGTAACTGTAGATCAGCTACAATCAGACTACCTAAAAATAGTCACAGAAGTCACAGCCTTCCCTGTCTACATACTAATTAATGGGTCCATAGTAGAAAAGTACATCCCATCACTGTGAAAAAAAAAATCCTTCATTATACCACTGCACAAAGATGGCGCATCTACAGAGTTTAATAACTACAGACCAATAGTGATTCTGTCCCCCTCTCTGAAATATTAGAGAAATGATCCACATGCAGTTGATGCAATACAGACCCCCAGATGTACTAATCTGCCATGCAGGACTAAACTAATCCTGCACGTAAGCAGCAGTTTAAGAGGAGGATGGCAGCGCACCATGCATATTAATGAAGGCATGCTGCCTGAGCTCCAAATCCTACACTGAGCGTGGATGAGTGCAGGGGGTGTGTCTGAGAGCAGAGCTCTCAGAATAAACATGCCCCTGCAAAGTAGAACAGAAGAAAGTGTAAATAAATGAGCGAAATTGCTCATAGGTGTCTGCATATCTCCAACAATCCCCATGTGTTCAACAGCAACAGTACATTGAAATACAATGAAGAAACCCTTGTATTTATTTTTTTTAAAACCCCGAGTACAGCTAACCATAGGTGCGTGGGTTTACCCATCGCTTAGCTATGGTTAAAGCAGCTGAAAAGGCTGAAGAGGATAACAAGGAATATATATGCAAATGAAGTAGCACAGCAATAGTTTAGTGGTTAGAGCATCCGCCTAATGAACAGGCATTCCCAGGTCGAGTCCTACTGCAGCACATATTTTCCATGTGAAATCTGTATATGAACATATATTTAAACCTTTTTGCTGTATAACCTACATAATAACATTTAAATGTGAACTGTAGTACTGCATGAAATGTATGCATGTGAAGTATCAGTATCATAATGAATAAGGCACTGGTAAGCAGGTTTAAGCACAAATAAGCAGTAGTAAGTGTGTCTAAGTGTGTTTGCATGGGGTTAAGCATTGCCTACACAGATTAAGCAAAGCAAAGCTAATTGAGTGTAAGAAACTGTATCCAGAGGTTAACAGTGCTTACCGTCATGCAAACCCATTCATACCTGCTTACAACTGCTTTAAAGTGCCTTAATCACTCTGGATCCAACAGGCCATGTCCTGCTCAGTAACAAAATAAACTGCCTCTACAAGGCTCAAACCCAGGACCCTGTATACTATAGTCACAGTAGTTAACCACCAAGCCATCATAGCAACAAATGTGCATGAGGTATAAGCAAACTAATTCTCACCACAGGAAAATCAAACCAAACATGTGAACTACATCTATGTGCAGTGTGATGTTGGATAACCTGCCACAGAACACAAATATGTGAACTGGAGTACTGCAGTAGGCATAGATTTGAGGTGTTATTGTATGCAGTGTATGTACACATGCATCACGGATACCAGACACATATATAACCTGTAATGAAGAATAAATCATTGCCAAATGGCAAACATAGTGCTAATGAACTATTAAGCAATGCTAACTACAGCACAGCTCAAGTTAGTAAGTGTAAGCAATGTGTAGGTGAGCCAATTCATTCTGCCTAGTGGTATACCTCTTTAAGCAGTGCCAACCTCATGTATGCAGGTCTGCCCATAGCTTAGCCTTTTCAAAACTGGCCAATCATGGGGAAGTGCAGGAAAATGTCCGTATTTAAACCCCACAGGTGAGAATACTACACATAACTAGTTGCAGCCTCCTACTGTAGGCAGAATGGCTAGTGTGGGTGAAGGCACTCAATTTAGAGCGCAGCACTGTGGCATCCAGGAGTCAAAAATCATAGTATGGCTCCTGGTAAAACACCATGATCAGAGACTACTGCAGGGCCAGTACCAGGGCTCGCAGTATAAAACAGAGGCATGGGACAGTCTCGCCCATGACCTCACCAGTGCCATAAGTATCCCCCAGACTGGTGAGCAGGTCAAGCACCACCATGCTGACCGAAAGCGGCGGAGGGGGGATGTACAGGAACAGTGGATCCAGGAGTCTCAGCAGATGCCCAATGCCCCAGGGCTGAGTAAGTACTCATTCAACTAAGTAGTAAATAATTGGCTGGCTTGTGTATACTATGGATAGGTATGGCTAACTATCACTGCATTTCTCTGACAGCTGCAGATGAGCAGGCTGTGAACCAGCAAGCCCATGATGCTAGGCTGCAAAGGCTGCATTGTGAGGTAGGTTAGTAATTAGTCTGCATGTACTGCCATAACAAATAAATATAAGAGCCTTAGAAAGTGTTGTACCAGTAGAAATAAATGTGTAATAGTCTGTGAATAAAGGTATAACCCCTGGAGCGCTTCTGTTTACTCTTCTGTTATATGTTGGTGATCTGTTCCATACTATAAATAGTAATGTTGTATCTAAAGGGGCATGAAGTCCTGCATAACAATGTTACAAGTGCCAAGAGGTCAGTTATATTGTACAAGTTAGGGAAACTTAGATAGAAAACAGCTGAAAGCTTTACATCAATTCCCTGATTGCACAGTGTATTGTGATGTTAGCTATAATATTTTGTCACACACAGCAAGGGTTTGAATCCTGGGAGTGCTACTAAGTTGTATGCATAATCATACCCCACAACTGAACAGATTGCGATAGAATGTTTAGATAGAAAGCTGTATGCATACTTACACCCAACAGTACAGAATTTGCTAGAATGTTCCAAATGTAAGTTGTATGCATATTTATACGCCACAAGTGTTCCAAACTGTCCAGCATGTCCAGATAAATGGCCCATATCACCAGCATGGTACCCTGTTCCCCTAAAAATCCAGTGTGATGTCCCAAGAAGTCTAGGCAGCTGTCAATGATATATAACTGATATTCAAACGTGTACATAGAGAATGCATATGGAAACAAACATGTCATTTTACTTTCACCCAAAGTGTATGACAGCAATTCTCAACATATGTTGCATTAACACTTGCAGCCTGTTACACCTGTATGTAAGACACAGGTCACGTATATAATAACTTATAAACATACCAGTGTACAATATAAGGCCATTTTGTAGTGTAATAATACATGTAAGGGAAAGACCACTGCAGTGACTTAGAATGTTGTGAAAACTACAAGGATATATTAGTTGCTAATTGAAGTCTCTCTCTCACCCCTACCATATGTGTATAATAAACTTGTAGAAAAGCACCTCGAGTCAAGTTGGAGTAACACGAACAGCTTTTAATAACAGACCCAACACAAATAACGTTTACAGTGTATAATCACGTTTTCATCTTCAACTTCGTCAGATAAAAATGAAGTCACATCCTTCCCATTTCATATTCCAATTAATTGAAACCAATTAGAAATATAACCAATAGGAATAAAATTGTGATTACTTAATTAAAAACCTTTAAAAATCTTTAAAACTTTACCTTGAAATGTCACACTATAAATACATGTTGTAATACCTTGTCTAAAAGTATAACTCAAAATTCAACACCAAAATGTTGTTGTTGTATATAAAACTGTGTTATTTGTATATAAAAAAACAAATCACATTTAGTAGCTGTATAAGACGTCAACTTCTAACATTAAACTACACCCTAGCCCAAAGGTTCCTAGAATTTATAAACTCAAATGCTATGGAACAACTTGTTGCCACTCCCACAAGAGGGGAAAACATACTGGACCTGATCATCACCAACATGTGGACTCTATGCTCCAGACCAGAAGTGTATCCCTCACTGGTAAGATCAGACCATAAACTAATTTCACTAGATATTCACATCCCAACCCCAGCCCCTGCCCAGAAAACCACAGTGAAAAACTTCTCTAAAGCAAATTTCACACTCCTCAAAACCGAGGTGGAATCCTTCAAAGCCCCCGGGCCTGTGGAAAATAAAGCCCAGACCGCAGAATCCTTTATAAATGCATTCTATAAACACCTTCAAGAATGCATGGATCATGCAATCCCAAATAAAACCAAGACCCAATCCTCCAAGGTTAGGCATCCTGTCTGGTGGACCCCAGCCATAAACAAACTATACAATAGAAGGAGGAAGCTACATGATAGAGCAAAATCCCAAAAAGGGAAGGCATCTCTGATCAGTATTAGCAAAAAACTACGGGCACTCATAAAATCATCTAAGGCCAGCTTCGAGAGAAAAATTGCACAGGACACTAAGGATAATCACAAGGCTTTCTTTAGTTATGTTAGGAACCTGGGTGGGAATTCCCAGATATGCTCAGAATTAGTCCAAAATGACAAAAAATACACCGAACCCACAGACATTGCCAACATCCTAGGTGACAGGTTCAGCGCAAACTTCTCCACCCCTTCCCCACCAAAAGGACAAATATCTATCCCAGCAGAGTACTGCCCCCCTGACATCTCAGATGCTCAGGTAAGAGCCACCCTCTCCAAAGCAAAAAACACAGCATCAATGGAACCAGACGGTGTCCCGGGCTGCGTCCTACATGAAATCCAAGAAGAACTAAACCCAAACATAAAACTACTGTTCAATCTCAGCCTTACTACAGGATATGTACCCAAAGAGTGGCGTACAGCAACAGTGGTCCCTCTCCACAAAGGTGGTGCCTCAACGGCTCCTGGAAACTATCGCCCCATAAGCTTGACTAGCTTGGTCTGCAAAGCTATGGAAAGGATCATCATGGACCTCATAAATAAAGATATTGGGGACCTACAGACACTGGATCCTACCCAGTTCAGCTTTGTTAAGGGCAGATCCTGCCTCTTAAACCTGGTCAATTTCTTTGAAACAGTCACCAAGGCCATTGATGAGGGGAAGGTGGTCCACACAGCCTACCTGGACCTTGCAAAAGCCTTCGATACAATACCCCACTCGGGCATTATAGATAAGCTCACCATCTTAAATATAAACCCCTATGTCACTAGATGGGTTGCAAACTGGCTCAAGGACAGAACCCACATGGTTAGAATTGCTGGAGCCATGTCAGACTCCAAACCAGTTACAAGTGGCGTCCCACAAGGCTCAGTCCTGGGACCTCTCTTGTTCGATATATATTTCTCGGAGGTACAGGTGAACACGGAAGGACTGTGGCTGACCAAGTTCGCAGATGAATGCAAACTGGGCTCCATAATAAACTCTCCAGCCAACACAAGCATCCTACAAAAGGGCCTCATAGAAACAGGCAACTGGTGCCAGAGCCATGGACTCAAGCTAAAAGCCAAAAAGTGTATAGTCATCACCTTTGGCAAAAACAAAGTGCCCACAAATTACCACATAGGTGGTAATCCATTAAGTACGGAAGAAGTAATTAGGGACCTGGGGACCCAAGTTGATAGCAATCTCTCATTTGACAACCACGTGGCCAAAGTGGTTAGAAAAACATTTTATATAGCCCACCTAATCATGAAGAGATTCACATCTAGATCAGGGGAGGTCATCGTGCCTCTTTATTTATCCCTCATCAGGCCCATAATTGAGTACAATGCCCCTTTTGGGGTGTACCTTACCAGACACCTGCAGCAACTGGAAAGATCCCAAAGGTACCTCACCAAGAGGATCAAAGGGCTCAAACAGCTGCCATATGCTGCCCGGTTAAAGAAACTCCAGCTCTACTCAATGGCATACCACCTGCTCAGAGGTGACCTGTGCCTGACGTATAAAGCCATGTCCAACCCGGAATTAATGGACATGCTGCACCTCAGAAAATCCAAATCCCATCGAGCACGCCGAGACTTGAACCTCAGCACTGAAATAAATAGAACATGCTGGAGGGACAGATTCATAACCCAGAGGCTCCCTTCACTCTGGAATAAAATCCCAGTCCAGGTTAGGCAGAGTCCCTCATTGACTCTCTTCAAGAGGAATCTTCATGAGTGGATGGGAGATAGTAGGTTTACCCCGGGTATCACTTCAGTGTCACTGTTAAACATAGGCACAGTATACTAACCTCGAAAAAGGGCATAGCAAAATTCATTTAAAATGGGTGGCGAAAGCCAAACACACTCTGGCTAGGCTTATAAATGCCCTGGGGCAGATAGCCTGGTATGAACCTATGAACTTATGAACCTATTAAAATGTATTTAAAATACGTTTAATATATGTGCATAATAACCCAACGACACTCCTCAACTGGTATGTGTACACTCCACACTTTTGTTGGGACATATGTCCTAATGGCGTATAAATATTCACATTTGTTTCTATGCATGCGCCATGTGAAAATACACCCATATTGGTGGCCTGTTACCATCAATGAAACCTGCATGCTCCTGTAATGGCCACTGTTGTTCCATATATACATGTGTTCTGCTTGCTCTGCAACTGTGTTATATTTGGTGTGTTGGGTTAATGGAAATACCTATGCATGCTGTTATAACTAATCCTGAAAGCTGTTGACTGTTACTAACCCATATCTGTCATAAATCTGTGACAACACAGCTCATATGGGAAGGCTCGTCCCAGTGGACCCACCTGTCCCACCTCAGCTGGCCATGGCACCGGGCAAACAGCACATCTGGGGCCCAGCCTGGGACCTCCTCCTCCGTGGGCCCTGTGCCACCTTTGGGTGGAACCCCTCATGAGGATGGGGCTCACTCCCCTTGGAGCAGGCGCAGAGGGGAACCTGTCACCCATCAAAAGATCCGGACTGTGGTGCTCAAGGAGCTTGATCTGGAGTATCGAGAGTGGCTACACCAGCTTGAGGGCCAAGTGGTGCTATTAGAGGGTGAACCTGCCCCTCCTACACAGCCCCCAACACAGCCACCTTCAGGGCCATGAAGGTGCAGTGGTGACTGCCCATGGGTGGGGACTTCAGTCCCACTGTTCCAGTTGGGGGCACATGGGCTTGTGACTTCCAAACACCCCTCCCCGTCCAAGGTGTTTACCCCCCACATGTGTCATATACCGGCTCTGTATGCGTCTTGTGTGTCTTGTCTGTTAACCTACCCAACGTACCCAAATATACCTAATACCCCTCCCCAACATCCCAGTCTCACGTGAAATAAAAAGAAGGGCAATCTGGTCCCACAAAAAAATCCTCGCCCCATACATAGCTGTCCATTTCACACACACATCCATTGGGCACATAATCTGGTCTAATTGGCATCACAATTAATATATATCATCCTCACCCCTCTCCCAGGGGTTTGAGGGTCCAAATGTACCTGCAAATATAGTGTATATGCACAGCTGTTGCTGTAGAAGAAATGGGAAGCTATGGACCTTTCCTATACCCTTCCTGCAAATGCCTAGCTATTTTCCCTACTGTCTTTCCCTCTTTGTGCTCCGTTTTTCACCACTGTCCTATCAACTCCTTTGTCTTTTCTTTTAAAGGAATTAGTGTGGGGGTAAGCGGCAGTAGGCACCATTAAGCAATGGTAAGCAGGTTTGCGTGAGGGTAAGCTATGCCTACACAGGTAAAGAAATTTGAAGCTGACTGTAAGAAAACATAAGTGGTGGTTGGCAGTGCTTAGCATCACGCCAACTCGTGCAAACCCACTTACAACTGCTTAAAGTGCCTTAATCACTCTGTAGCCAATGTCCCTTGTTCTGCCCAGCAACAAAATAAACTGCCTCTCCAAAGCTCGAACCCAGGATGCTGCACTCCATACATAAAGTGATTTACCACTAAATGATGGCAGATATGCATAACCTGAAGTTTTCACAAACATATCATGCAGCACAGTCAGTCAACAGTACAGGAAATGTATTAATATCACACCACATAACCTGTTAATGCAAGAAGTCTGGACAAAGTATGCCACACTGTGGGTACAAATAGGGATATATGTCAACTAATGCTCTGATACACTTAAAATGTTGCTAGTTACACAGTTATATGTATTAGAACACATATGTCGAAGGAGATGAAGTCTGAAACACAAAAGTGTTGCCACTAGTTACTGACTTCAATGCTGCAATCATCCATAACAATTGCCAAGTGAATGAGGAAAAGGCCAAATTATGAGCTGAATATGCATGGACATATGGACAGATAAATATCTGTAAATGTAGACAGATAGACAGCTATATGTAGATATATATATATTAATGTATGACTCACAAATAATCGTATAACATCAATTGTATATAGATACATACATATCTTCATATGTATATATATATATATATATATATATATATATATATATATATATATACAGATGTATATATCTATAGATACATATATACATATATATATATATATATATATATATATATATATATATATATATATATATATATATATAGATATAGCCATATGAGATATATATAGGTACATACACAGATATACACACAAAAGGTATCAGTAGCCATACATATGTAGAAGCAGTGCGGAAGTACTGGGTGCAAAGTATATCCCTCAGCCATAAGCCCTTCAACTGGCTGTGGCAACCATTCCCACCAATGAGAATACTGACATTAAACATATACCCACCCACAATTCAAAGGACATGACATGACACACAGGTATGCATACACATATAACCTTTATTCCTGTACTATACAATAATGTATGCCAGTACTGACACCACATAATGTTTGAATTATGTAATCAGTCATGAATGCAATGCCCACACAAAGCAGTAGATGCAAGCAATGTGTATATATACCATACTATTCTGTTCAGGCCAAAGCCTTCAACTAGTACAACAGTAGAAAAGGGTTTTGCCTTCAGGATACTTAACAATCACCAATTACAGATGCAGTTCAGCAGCCTCCAATTACACTCTGTAGTCAAGCCTTAGGGAGAAAAGTATCACTTATATTAATGTCACAGTATCCTGTATGTAACATTGCATAACCTAACATCTCACTATCACACTGAATGACTCTTGTCTTAACACTTATATCCCTGAAAAGGTGCCATAGCCTAGGTCCCCCCCATAAAAGGCTGTACAAGGGCAAGGAACACTGTGCACCACACACTAACCTCTGGAATGTACAAGGGCACATATGTGTTCTCCATCTGTTGCCCCCATATATATGGACCTGGTCCAACAGTTGGTGTGGGAGTCCATGACATGACTGGGATGATAGCAGTAATGCTAGTGGTAAATAATGATAGGCCATTACCTAACAACCCTTCCTGTATCACAGCAGGACAAAGACTGGCATATATGTGGAGGACAGAGGAAGGAACACTGGGCCATATTACATTATTCATAGGTTCATAGGTTCGTACTAGGCTATCTGCCCTAGGGCATTTATAAGCCTAGCCAGAGTGTGTGTGGCTTTCGCCACTCCTTGGGATGAGAATACTACGCCCATTTAGGGTTTAGTTTACTGTGCCTCTGTCTAGTAGTGACACAGAGATGACCCCCGGGGTAAACCTACGATCTCCCATCCACTCGTCAAGATTTCTCTTGAAGAGAGCTAGTGAGGGGCTCTGCCTAACATGGACTGGGATTCTGTTCCAGAGTGTAGGGAGCCTCTGGGTTATGAATCTGTCCCTCCAGCACGTCCTATTTATTTCTGTGTTGAGGTTCAAATTTCTTGCTCTCGTGGCACTGATGGATTTGGATTTTCTGAGGTGGAGCATGTCCATTAATTCCGGATTGGACATGGCCTTGTACGTCAGGCATAGATCACCTCTGAGTAGGCGGTATGCGACTGAATAGAGCTGGAGTTTCTTCAGCCGGGCAGCATATGACATATGTTTGAGACCCTTTATCTTGGTGAGGAACTTTTGGGGTCTTTCCAACTGCTGCAGGTGTCGGGTAAGATACATCCCAAATGGGGCATTGTACTCAATCATGGGCCTGATAAGAGAAGAGTACAGGTGCACAATGACCTCTCTTGATCTGGATGTGAATCCCTTCATGATAAGGTGGGCAATATAGAAGGTCTTCCTAACCACCTTGGCAATGTGAGTGTCAAATGAGAGGTTACTCTCAACTTGGGTCCCTAGGTCCCTGATTACCTCTTCCGTACTTAATGGATTATCACCTATGTGGTAATTTGTGGGTACCTTGTTTTTCCCAAAGGGTATGACTATACATTTTTTGGCATTCAGTTTAAGGCCATGGCTCTGGCACCAATTATCCATTTCTATGAGGCCTCTCTGAAGGATGCTTGTGTCCGCTGGAGTATCAATTATGGCGCCCAGTTTGCAGTCATCTGCAAACTTTGTCAGCCACAATCTTCTTATGTTTGCTTGCACCTCGGAAAAATAAATGCCAAATAAGAGGGGTTTATTGCTGTTAAACACCCTGGAAATTGCTGGTGTTACAGGATTCGTTGCAGCATACCCTTATGCAGGGATACGACATTGAAGTACAAAAGGTTGTAGCCATGTACTGATAGCACTCAACAGACAGAATGCCACAGATATATCTGGGACAATACCTGTGTGGTGCACAGACAAAACCTAACAGCCAATCTCACTGGTACAAACAGATAGGCCCACAGTTGGGAGCTATGCAGACAGACAACATTCCATGAAAAAGTACCATGTACACAGAAACCCTGTAAGAACAGCAAGATACATTGCACACAACAACACTACTATCGCTGTCTGTAGGTCTTGAACCTTACCCAAATGTGGATTTGGCCTATGTCTGCAGGTTCTGCTGTAAGCGGTATTGCTACCTGCTGTCTGTAACACTGATGCCCACACACGGGAAGGATGTCATGAGACAGAGAGAGAGAGAAAGAGGTATTGCTACCTGCTGTCTGTAACACTGATGTCCACACATGGGAAGGATGTCATGAGAGAGAGAGAGAGAGAGAAGAAAAAAAAACTTCAAGAAAGTTCAGGTATGTGAAACAGATATGCATTTATTGGCATGTAGTATATGAAACAGAATAATAGGCTGTATACTGTGAAAGGATGTATATGTGCCATCAGTACTTGTTCCTGTAATGCTGCTGTGCTCAACAACTGCACTGGACAGTAGTGTGGGCAGTGGGACATACCTGCCAAATATGCAGACCAACAGTGAATGGCAAAGATGTGACCCATGATATCTGTGTTCTGTAAATTACCCCCAATGGCTGGTGGGGGTATTAATACTGCCATGATAGACACATAGGTGAGAGACCACACCACCTGCAGGACAGTCATGTTAAAGTGTAGCATAGCATGCCCAACTGCCATAGCAGTATAATATGTTTATCTAATATTTGTCACCATATATACCCCCCTAATGTTAGTCTGTGTTCACATGTGACACCTGTCTGTGTAGCAGCAAGGCCAAACAGTTCAGCTGTGAAGTAAAGAGGGTAGATGAGTATGGTCCAGATGTTCGTATGCACCCCACATACAGATACATATATGTGTGATACATATTCACAGCTGTGTATGTGTACAGAACCTCGGACAGTTATACATTCATATAGGTATGTAAACAACACAAAATGATATCTACACCTATATGCATATATGTATACATACTTATATATATATATATATATATATATATATATATATATATATACACATACAGATATATATATATATATATATATATATATATATATATATATATGTATGTGTGTGTGTGTGTGTGTGTGTCTACACACACACACATATATATATATATATATGTGTGTGTGTGTGTGTGTATCTATATATATATATATATATATATATATATATATATATATATATATATATGTATATGTATATATATATATATATATATATATATATATATATGTGTGTGTGTGTGTGTGTGTGTGTGTGTATAGATAGGTTCCTATCAGATTGCTGAAAGCCCATTTCACCAAAACCAAATTGTTGAAAACTCATTTAGCCGAAAACTCATTTCACCGAAAATAGTACAGGCAGTGTATATGCCCTTTTCCCCACTGTACTGCAACTCTGGAGTTAGAATATATAAGTAGGGGGAGTGTGGTGTGCAGCCCCCTACCATGTGGGGTGTGGGGGTTGTAGCCCCCCCCACCTAGCTTAGTTTTATACTGTCCAGTTCCTATTAACCAGGTAAGTTAGTAGTTTATAACAACATTAGGTGGGGAACTATGCCCCCACACCCCCCAATGTGGGGGGATGCGGCCCCCACACCCCTCTACTTATATATATACTAAGTCCAGGGTCACACTACAGTGGGGAAAAGGGCATATACACTGCCTGTACTATTTTCGGTGAAATGAGTTTTCAGCGAAATGAGTTTTCAATGATTTGGTCTTGGTGAAATGAGTTTCGGTGAAATGGGCTTTCGGCGATCTGATAGCAACCTGTATATATATAATATATATATATATATATATATATATATATATATATATATATGTCAATACATTTCCCCTGCCAAGACATGTATGAGAGAACATCACACATTAATACACAGCATACCTACATACCAGTACCAGTACATGGCTGCAAGATGGAGTGTGGAGTGTGGTGTGTAACCCATGTTGGGAACACATTGCAATTGAATGAGACAGTGGGATATATATGTTGGCGAAGGGTATTAGGCACATATTGGTATGTAGGTTTGGTTGGGTGACAAACAAGACAGCATACAGGGCTGGTATATGACACGTGATGATTAAACACTGTGGATGGGTAATTACATTTGGAATGTGGAGGCCATTGAGCCCCCACATAGGAACAAAGGGAACATGGTGCCCACCCATGGACAGTCATGACAGCATCTACATGGACATAAAGGTGCCTGGGCTGTGTGCTGGGCAGGAGGAACATGCATGTTGAACCTTGTGTATGTGTACTGCATGCCTCCAGGTAATGTAGCACATACCCCATGTCTCTGTGGAGATCCCTATGCACAATACCTGTGACCTAACTGGGTGACAGACACATGTCTGTGTGTGCTCCATGGGGGGGGGCACAATCCCCTGAGGTGGTTCCACATGAAGGTAATGATGGAACAGTAGATAATGAGGATCCATGGTGGGTCATGTATGTGATGTGGACTGGTAACGTGCACATTAGGTTGGAGTGGTGTTCCTGCTGGCAAATAACCCCTACACATACTGGTGTGTAACTGTCATGGAACATATGTGGGCTGTAATAGTTCACGCAATCCCGGAGCATGTCTAACAGCATGCATAGATATCCCCAATACCACAGAATGGCAGCTGTGTAGCAATCACATAGCAGGCCTAGCACATGCATATGTGGAAACATAGTGGCAGTGACAATGGCATGCAGGTAAAATATGCTGTAACAGCCCAGAAACTCTAGTGTCCCCACAGAAAGCATGTCTATAACCACATAGCAGAAAGTGTTGCACAATACAATATATGGCCCAATGGTACACATACCAGACACATACCACTAGCGTAGTGTGAACATTATGTTGGAGCTGATATGGTGGCGGGAGACTGATATGTGTATTGTATTATGGTAAACGTGACATATGAGTTGCTCAGATATATTTCCATCATTATGTCTTTCAGGGATTATGGCACGCCTGAGGAATGAGGTGGGCATGCACAGCCATACTTATGAGCAGGTCCGCCACCATTGTAGTGACCTGCTCCGGCAAGTACGTCATCATGCTGCTGCCATCTGGGGTGACCACCTTGCAACAGGGGGGGCAATAACATCCACCCCCTCTCACCAGAGTGGAGGAGCTGCTTATGAGCTTGGTAGCACCTGCCCACCTGTAAGAGCTACAGACTTATACAGTCATGGAGGTGGGTGCTACTCACACACCAGACATGGAGCATGCAGGTAAGGTTCCAGGGCATATCAGTAGACTACTGTAGTGTATGCATCTGTACAGGTAGACCATGCATATGTGAGATGTGGGGTATGTTGCTGTGTAGTACCGATAAGCAGTAATGCATAATCTGTAGTACTGTGGACTTCAGCTGTTGTTGTACTGTAATATTGCAGCCACCCTGTAGCAATGCCACAGCTGTGGCCACTGACATCAACTCTATCCCATCTCAATGTAGGTACCTCTGGGATACCAGCAACACAGCGGATGGATGCCAGTGAGTATGGTTTAAGGTTATGATTGGCAATTCACTGTGCATATCATAGCTAAGGTGTAGGCCATGCACACATCTAACACACCTACCTATAATGCATGATGTACATGTGCACTGACACAGCACACACATCACTAATGGGATTACCAGCCTCAAACACATGCAATACACAGTCCATCTCAGACAACTGTGACTACACTCCAGTGCACATTGCCCAGGCACA